>NC_053027.1:552947607-553247607 GCF_003073215.2 Triticum urartu | reverse complement strand
CCGCAGCCAAAGCGGAGCTTCAAGCGATCAAACCCACATGCTTTATACAGTTACATGATAAACCATTTTGTTGGGTCCTCTCACCCTCGTCACTGCTTCGAGTTTTCCCAGCTAAGAAAACGATGGGTTCCGTTCGAGTCGTAAGCATGGTTCTCGCTTGGGTGAGAAACAACAAAATTGACCCTCTTTTGAAAGTTCAGCAAGGAATAATCCAAGTTCGAAGTTTCAACCAAAGCTGACCATTTTGTTGAGCACCAGACATTTTGGCGTTGGAGCTTAACCACACCAACTCCACGCATACTGTGTAAGAAAAACCTTTGAATTTCAGCTTCCATATTGCTATGTCGCGGCTCTTCCATATTGCTGCACCTGCACGGTTGTAGTTCAACGGCTTGAAATTGAATTGGACGCCATCGCAAAGGGAACCCACGTCTTTGGATGTCACAAGCAGCTTGTTCATCTGCATGCATCCATTTGTGCAGTCAGCTACATGAAACACCCAGGCCATAGCGCATGCTCACCGCACTCGCTAAGTAGAAGAGATTACACGCCAAATAATATGGCTTTGAGCTCACAAAATCTCAGTGTCGCAGACGATGCCGTCGAGGCGTTGAGCCATGGATTGTCGTTTCTATGCGTGCCGCTCATGTTGCCAAGTTCAACGCTGAAGTGGTTGGTGTTGAGCAAGAGGACGGATTAGTTCAAGTGGAAAAGATACACATTTTTTAAAAATCTTATGAATTTTCAACATATCTTCCCGTTTTAAAAAAATGTTCATAAATTTAAATAATGTTCATTTTTTATTAAAAAAACTGGTGTTTTAAAAAAGGTAATGTTCTGTATAAAAGATACACATTTTCTAAAAATCTTATGATTTCTCAACACATGTTCCCGTTAAAAAATATATTCACAAATTCAAATAATGTTCATGTTTTTATAAAAAAGATGGTGTTTTTCAGAAAATGTTTGCGAATTTTAAAAGATGTTTCCTTTCAGATTTTGTTCGTGTTTTTTGAAAGTGTACATAATTTTTTTAAAACTGTTCAGGGTTTAAAAAAATTGTTCATGTTTCCTTGAATATTCAGAAACTTCATACCTTAAAATCCCCTCGATTGAAAGGATTGAAGGAAGAGTAGATTGAAGAACTCATGGACCTTCTCTGCCGTACGACTCAATCAATGAATGAAAAAATTGCGGAGTGATTCCTTCACATGCGGCGAAACCCAGAAGCTAAATGTTCCTTTTTCGTGTGCACACAGGGTTTTGGTTGCACATATAATTCTCACTAAATTTAAATGCATACTATTTTATCCCCCGTTGCAACGCACGGGCATATATGCTAGTATCTTATAAAACACGTTGCGAGAAAGCAACGGTAGGTTGAACTTTTCTTCCGTTTGAACAGTTTACAGATAAGAATATAGATTCTCAGTCATAAACCCTTGGTACTTTAGTACAACCTATTGAAAATGTTGTATGATAACTTGTTCATTGATGATATGGATAAATTTACCAACACAGTTACATACAAGTTGTTGCAGATGCTCTTACTTGTAGGTTGGTGCATCTTAAGGGCCCCTTTGGTTTGCATGATCCTAAAAAATGTAAGAATAGGAATAACCCATGAATTTGTTCGGAATGGATGCGCAAACCAACGGATTAGAAAACATTGGAATTTTGTAAGCATAGACCTTTGATTCACAGGTTTACCAAAACATTGGAATGGATGTGCAGCATCCAGCCATCGTCGTCCTCCACCCTTGCTCCCTTCCTCGTTCGGCGTTGTAAATTTTATCGTCGAGTAGTCCCCCATCGCCGACATGGGCGATGCCTTGGCGGATTCTGGGGGGGGGGAGTTCAGTTGCAAAGCGCATAGACATTGCCGGAAGGAGCGGCGAAGGAAACTGTGCGAGCAGAAACTGCAGCGAAGGAAGCCGCGGACAAGGAGGTTGTCCACATCGAGATGGACGCGACCGCTCCGGTCCGGCCTTCCGCCTGATGTCCTTCAAATGCACATGGTGTTATAGCAATTTCGTGATAAGTAAAGTATCAAATCCACAAGGAGCGAAAAGGATGACATTATCAGCCCCGTAACTACGTTGTTACCTACACAGTTTCGTACATACCCAAACAAGAGTTTAGAAATAGTTTAGTTCTATTTGTTGCTGGGAAAACAAATAATGAGAGCTTCTTATCTAAGCTACAAACAGAAAGGTAAAAACAAGAAATAAAAAAGATACTAAACTAAATTGGGCAGTGCTTCAGTAGTAAGGTGTTGTCAAGGGTTCTGGAGTCATCACCACAAGTATGATATGCGCAACATATGCGGGAGCATAGTTCTAGGTCTGCATCACATATCCACTTTAATATGATTATGTGTGGGCAAAGCCAAATAAAGATATGTGCGTACATGCAGTGGCCACGTATCACGTCCACCACCATCATTGTTTCTGTTAGGAAACGTTGCATGGAAAACAAAAAAAAATTATACGCACACGCAATGATCTATTCATGGAGATGCATAACAACGAGGGGGAGAGTGTGTCTACATACCCTCGTAGACCGTAAGTGAAAGTGTTTCTCAACGCAGTTGATGTAGTCGAACTTTCTTCGCAATCCACCGATCGAGTACCGAACGCACGGCACCTCCGAGTTCTACACACGTTCAACTCGGTGACGTCCCTCGCCTTCTTGATCCAGCAAGTTGTCAAGGTAGTAGATGAGTTCCGTCAGCACGACGGCGTGATGACGATGATGGTAATGTGATCCTCGCAGGACTTCGCCTAAGCACTACGAAGATATGACTGTGGGAGTAAACGATGAAGGAGAACGCCACACACGGCTAACAATTGTCTGGGGTGTGCTAGGGACGCCCCTCCCCCCCGACACACACACACACACAGATATATATATATATAGGTGGGAGGGAGAGGGGAGGCAGCCAAGGAGGCGCCCAAGTAGGCCAAATCCTACTTGGGGCCTTCCTATGGCCGGCGCCCACCTTTCCTTATCTGCCGGAGGGGGAAGGAAAGAGGGGAAGGGGCCTCCCCCTTCCTTCCCTCCTCCCTCTCTTTCCTTCTCCTCTGGTTCGCCCCATATGGGGGGCGCACCAGTCCCTGGTGGCTGGTGCGTTTCCCCTCTTGGCCCATTAGACCCATATCTTTTGCCAGGGGTACCCGGAACCCCTTCCGGTGACCCGATATGTACATGGTACCGTCTGGAACACTTCCGGTGTCCGAATACTATCGTCCTATACATCAATCTTTACCTCTCGACCATTTCGAGACTCCTTGTCATGTCTGTGATCTCATCCGGGACTCCGAACAAGCGTCACCAAATCACATAACTCATATAATACAACATCGTCATCGAACTTTAAGCGTGCGGACCCTACGGGTTCGAGAACTATGTAGACATGACCGATACATGAAAGTGTGTTATATCGACTAGAGGGGGGGGGGGGTGAATAGGCGATTTTTATGAAATTCTTCATTGAGAAATTTGCCGGTGAGGAAATTCCTTAGCGAAGAACTACTAGCAGCGGAATAAGTACTCAAAAGTAAACATAACAGAACACAAACATAGTCATCATGATGAAATGAAGACAGGCACAGAGTACAGGAAGCGTAAGCACATGATAACATAGGATGAAGACAAACAGACTGAATAAATTAAACTGAGGAAATTGAGAAAGTCTTCAATCAAAGTCTTCAAACACAGATATGAACAAACACACAACACAGTTATGAGGAAATGGAAGAGTTGAGGGAATAGAACCAGTAAGCTTGGTGAAGACAATGATTTGGTAGACCAGTTCCAACTGCCGTCTCAGTTGTACGTCTGGTTGGAGCGGCTGAGTATTTAAACTCGAGGACACACAGTCCCGGACACCCAGTCCTGAACACGCAGCCCAGGACACCAAGTTCTCACCGTATTCTCCTTGAACTAAGGTCACACAGACCTCGTCCAATCACTCGTGGTAAGTCTTCAGGTGACTTCTGAACCTTCACAAACTTGGTCACTCGGCGATCCACAATTCCTCTTGGATGCTCTAGACCATGACGCCTAACCGTCTGGAAGAAGCACAGTCTTCAAAGGTAACAAGCGTCGGATCCACGCATGATCAATCTCTTCAGTGATGCTCAATCACTTGTGTTTTTCCTCACTTGATGATTTTCGCTCAAAGTCCTCGGAGGATGGGTTGCTCTCAAATGACAAGTGTCAGTTTCTCTCGGAGCAGCCAACCAGCTAGTGGTTGTAGGGGGCGGCTATTTATAGCCTAGGGAGCAGCCCGGCATGATAAGACATAAATGCCCTTCAGTGATATGACCGTTAGGTGGATAGATATTTTGGGACAGCTGGCGCATAGCACAACAATGGTCGGAATTTTGAGTAGCAAAATCCTTAGGGCTATCATGTTCCTCACTGTGTAGGCAATCCGCACTGGCGAATTCCTAACTCCTAAGTCAGAACAAATTCCTCAGAGACCAGAAGAACTTCGTCTCTGTCACTGAAGAATATGACTGGACTGTATGAGATTTCCAATGGCTTCACTCGAAGGGATTGGTAGGTATAGGATTTGGAGTTGAGCATCACATGGAAATTTTTCCTTAGTATTTCCTCGACCCCCTTTAATAGTACGGTGTTTCCTATGAGTCAAGAAAGAGAAAATGAAACTACGAAAACAAAAGTCTTCACGCTTCATGTTCCTCCAATGAATACCAAGTCTTCAAGGTCACACCAATTTCTTCACTTTCAAAGTCTTCAGAAATCCAAAGTCTTCAGTCGAAGAACTTCATTTTTAGGGGTCAACTTTCTCTGTAAATATCAAACTCCTCATAGAGTTATAGACCTGTGTACACTCACAAACGCATTAGTCCCTTAACCTATAAGTCTTCAATACACCAAAATCACTAAGGGGCACTAGATGCACTTACAATCTCCCCCTTTTTGGTGATTGATGACAATATAGGTTAAGTTTTCAACAGGGATAAACATATGAAGTGTAAATACTGATATTGAGGAATTTGATTGCAAGATATAGAAGAACCCCCCCTGAAGATGTGCATAGTGAGGAATTTGCTTTTGAAGCAATGCACACTTGAAGAGTTGAATCATGGAGATCTCCCCCTATATCTTGTAATTCATACACGCATTTGACATATAACAGTGAAGAATTTGAAATGCATGATGAAATATGGTGACTGATGTAATTTAGCATGCGTGCATTATCATATATGAGGAATAAGCATGCAGAAAAACATATCAAAAGTATCAGAGCACCATCGGGTTTAAGTTTACAACTCGATCCAATAAAGTCTCAGAAGAACGAGAGTTGTAACTTAAAAAAATGCCCATATAGAAAGACCCACTTGAAGACTAACTCAAAATTCTCCCCATTTCAAATGACCAAAAGGATCAAATATGAGGACTAACGCCCCTGAAGAATATCAAGTTGATGAAGGAGCGCCAATGTTGTTGGGGTCGTTTATCATAGTAGGGCCTGCCGCAGTGTCGTCCAAGTCTTCATTCTCATCAGTGTCGCACGATGAAGAATATGAGCTGGCCACCAAGGAAGGAACCTTGACCTTTCTTGAATTTCTTCGGTGGAGGTGCATACCAGTCAAAATCTTCCTTGAGACCCATTTTCTTCAGATCTTCTTCACCATACAGATGTGACAGTATTGCCCAGGTGCGACCGAAGACTTCATGGAGGTAGTAATGGTTTTTCTTCACTACATTGTGTGTAGCAGTCATGTTGTGAAGAAATGAACCAAACTGACGCTTAACCCATTTATGATTTCGATCCACCTTCTGGTGAAGACTAAGAAGAAGCTCACGATCAATCATCACACGAGGAGCAGTGGCTTGAGGAGTAGACTTGGGTGCATTGGCAGAGTCATGTGTGGCAGAGTCATCATTCGTGGAATAAGAGGCAGCTTAGCGAAACTGTCCATCCAATGGACGAATGCCTTCATCTATAACAGCTGGTGCGTTGCCCTTTTCATCAACTGAGGAATAGGTCTGCTTGAGGAGTTCAATCGGGGGCAAGTAGCTGAGGTGATTCTGAAAATCAGCTTTGTAGTTGAGTGAAGACCTTGTCCTGAGAAATCTCATAATCCAAGGTGCATAAGGCTTCAGCTCAAACCGAGACAGTGCAACATTTGCCAGAGTCCTCATGAAGAAATCGTGATAATTGACACGAATGCCATGAATGATATTGAATATCAGATTCTTCACGATGCCAACAATTTCCTCATTAGATGAGTCGTGGCCTTTGATAGGACTCATTGTCCTCGTAAGAATACGATAGATAGTTCTGGGCACATAAAGTAATTCCTTCATGAGGAATTTGGTTCGTGGGGCCTGACCTGGCTTCAAAGGTTTCATCAGAACTTGCATGTAGTGATTTGTAAGCTTAGGTTCATTGTAGATGCAACGAGCTTCTTCAAGGGGAGGACTGAGTGGTAAGGAACGAAGCAATTCAGTAGCTGGTGCTGTGTAGTGAGTGTTCTCAGACATCCAGTCTAGCACCCATGAATTCACATCTTCAGAATCTCCTGTGATGTGCAACATCGCATAAAATTGAAGAATCAGTTCTTCATTCCAATCACAGATGTCAGAGCAAAAGTTTAACAATCCAGCGTCGTGAAGAACACTAAGGACTGTCACGAAACACGACAGAGATTCCATATCCACGTGAGGAATGTGCTCATGGTAGAAGATTTTCTATTTGTTGAACAACACCGAGGAATAGAAATTTGCTTGACTAGCAGTCCAGAAACGCCTCTTCCTTATACGAGCAGAATCATATGGGTTGTAGTCTTCAAAGAATACGTGCTCGCTGAAGAAATCATCAGCCTTGAACTTTTGTTCGCGTGAGAATAAATCCTTTGGCTTGGGCAGAGGAGTGTTAGTGAGTTGCATCACGACCTCAGGAATCGCAATCTCAGGTTCTTCAGGCTGAGGAATTTCTGGTTCCTCTTCAGTGGCAGTCTGTGTCTTCAGATGTTCAGCAGCAGCAGTTTCTTCAGCACTAGTGGCTGGAATTTTCTCACGTACAGATGAAGTGGGGTGAGTTTCTTCAGAGCTCATTTGAACAGTTTGTGCAGGGGACTGAGGTATTTGCTGCAACGGTGTGAACATTGGAGAGTTTGGATGCTGACTATCCCAGAATTCATCACTCATCACTGGTGTGGAGCAGCCAATGTCCACATCTTCACCTTCCATTTCTTCAACGCCAGCCTCTTCAGCTGTGAACTGAGGCATATGCGAGGACATAACAGGTGTTGAAGGGACTGTATCCACTTCAATTTCTTCATCAATCTGCTCTGACGAAGCAGCAGAATGATTTTCTTCATCAGATCCGCTAGGGATCTCATATTCTTCACCAAAAGGAACAAGGTCCTTTGATGGCACGGTTGAGATCGGAACAACATCAATGGGATTAGCAAATGAACTGGTCAAAGGCTTCATCTTCTTTGGAGCTGAAGAATCTAAAGTAGCTGATGCTTTCCTTTTCTTCACTGCTGCACGCTCTGCAGCCTTGGTCTTTTTCACATCTGATGCAGATGGAAGGATCGGAGTTGGTGTTGGCGCAAGAGGAGAAGAGGAATCTAGTTGATTTTCTTCAGGCACAACTGATGCAGTTGCCCTGATTTCTTTAGTTTCTTCAGGCGCACCACTAGTGGATGCGCTGGCAATTTCTTCAGCGGCCGGAATGCATTCATCAGTCCTGGAACTCACATTTTCTTCAGCAGCCTGATTTTCATCAGCGGTGCTGGCATGTTCTTCAGTCGGTTGAGCAAATGCTTCAGCCTGAGGAATTTCCTGTTGCGTTGGGGCAGCAACATTGGAAGTGAAGTCATCAGCAAGTCTTACAAAATGAACCTTGGCTCCAAGCCAATCAGCGCGGTATGCATCAAATTCATCACTGAGTTTCTGGATCTCAGTTTGAATAGCGACAAGTTCTTCAGTTGTCATAGAGACAACGTTTTTCTTCAGATAGCGCTCCTTCTTGTACTGCGCTTTCTTGATCTGCATGGCCTTCTCAAATTTCCATTTTTCTTCTTGAATGAAGTGGGTCAGCATGTGACTTTGGCCAGGAGTCAGCTTGAAATCAGGCATGGGAGTGTTGGGGTCCCTATGCCAAACATCAATGTATTCGAGGATCAACTTGGGATCCAAAAGCAGTGGCACATCTGTTCCCTTGGCTCTAGCGGCCCTGACTTGCCTATCTCTGATGATTTCAGCAAGTTCATCATCATCAGCTTCGTCTTCTTCAGACGACACTTGGAAGGCGACCTGCTTCTTCTGAGGACGAGGGCGAGGACCTCGTCCAGCAGTGACCTTTGTCTTCAATAGAGAGGGTCCCGTTGAGGAATTTGGTGCAACTGAGGAACTAGCTGAAGCCCCTGAGGCAATTGAGACGCCCGTGGTCCTTTGACACGTGGTGAGATGCACAGGTGCAGAGGACTTTGTCGAAGCGGCCGAAGACTTTGGCGGAGGAGCTGAGGACTTTTGAGGAGCAGGAGCATCATGAGGAATTGGCCGTGAGGGCTTTGAGGATTCTGGCCGTGAGGGCATTGCTGGGGAACTTGGCCTTGAGGGCACTGTTGGTGAAGCACTTGGCTTGCGCGCATGCTTCTTTGACATAGCCTTCTTCGGCTTGACAGCAGAGGCCTCAACAGAGGCAGCAGCAGCAGCAGAGTCTTTATTGAATTTCCTCACTGCTTCTCTGGCTTGCTTAGCCAACTTGGCTTGGCGCTTGGCCCATTCATCAGGATAGTCCTCACCGCGCTTGAGGCTGGTGGGATCTGCTTCTTGGCCAGGTGCCAATGGAGGTCTTGGGCATGGAGGATTGAGTGTGAATTTCTTCATGTACTTGGGAGTAACATACCTGTACTCCCTCCACTCTCTTGCCCATCTCCTTTCTATCCTCTGTATGCGCACCTTGCGCTGATTTTGTCCTCTTTTCCAAACTTGACCTCATCAGAGTGCAGTAATCCTTGTATATGTCATCAGGGATTTCAAAAGCTATGTTGACCTTAGCCCTCTTTCCTCCTTTCTGTGGCTTCTTACCGTCAGCCATTTTCTTCAGTTGAGGAATTTGAACAATTGAATTTTCTGAATAAGTATGCAACTTTTCTTCGAGGAACGCTGCAAATGAGTTAATTTGATGAGAACCTAGTGATTCAGCAACTGACATGAGTACCTGTGAACAGAGTATAGTTGCGAGGAATTTGGAGAGGTCATATGCGTTCTCAGAAGGTTTTATAAGGAACAAGTTTGAGGAATTTGACCAGATGAGTCTTGAAGAATTTCACTAAGCGTTCTTTGTCTTAGGTTCCAGAGATGTGTAGATCAAAAATCCACACTTTTGAGGAATCTTGAAGAAAAACATAGCTTAGAGAAACGAATCAAGAACATATGATATGAGAGGTGTTTTAGTGTGTGAAGATATGAAGAAAAACACCTTTGAAGATTTTGTAGATAATCATTCGAATCAACGAGGGTAGTAAAAGTAACTTTTAATTACCCTGGATGAAGAACACGAGAACAGTGAGGTGGAGAGGTGAAGTTCATCTGTGTAGATCTTCCACGCCCTAACTCAGCGGAGGAAGACGGCTATGGCGGTGGCGGAGTGAAGATTTCCGCGGCCAGCGCGAGTACGGTGGCGATGAGGTCGAGGCAGTGAAGCTCTTCCTCACCGGCGACGATGAAGTAGCGGTGGCGCTAGGGTTTGAGAATCTCGAGCTGGAGAGAGGTCGAGCGGAGTAAAGTAAGTGAGGAAGGGGAAGAGGGGTATTTATAGCCATGATGAAAAACTGTTCGCCCGAAGAAATTGGACGAACGTGCCCCTGACCCTTCTCATTCGCTTGACATGTGTCACCCACGTACTGAGAGGTGGAGATCGTGTGCGATCGTGGGTGAAAGGATAAGTGTATCGTGGGATGCGGAACGGTTTGAGCGGCAAAGCCGAAAATTTAGATAAGATAGGTTTTAAAGTTCCGTTCGCAATTTCTTCAGCTGACAAGGACACAGTGAAGATTTTGAACGAGTTTCAAATAGAACGCACATGAAGAATTTGTGAACAGATTGGGTTGAGTATAGCATAGAGGGGAAGGGTCCGATCACATTCACTTAGCAGAAAACCAACTTGAAGAAATAGCAATAAGTGAATGCTGTAGAGGACATAAACTCACATATATATAGCCAATGAAGAAAAACGACGGAAACAGTGAAGACAATGCAAAGTTGAAGAATATGAACAACTGAGGAAATTCAACTTTTGATGGTGGCGTGACCCACCGTATAAGAATGATGGTTTCAGACACCGCATACAATTATCGTAGGGTTCTCAGAATCAATTCTTTGTTAATTTCTTCACACTTAGAGTGTTATTCTTCATTGATTGAAGAAAAACGTTTCTTCTTGTGTTGTACATCTAAGTCATCAATTTTGCATAAGTGTTAGGATGAGTGTCCTTTTCAAAGAACATTCGAAGATTCTAGGATATTTAGCTCACACCGCAACTTGCTAAATCTCTTCTCATCCAAGGGCTTTTTGAAGATATCGGCTAGCTGTTCTTCAGTCTTCACATGCTTAATAGAAATGTCGCCCTTCAACACATGATCACGAAGAAAATGATGATGAATCTGAATGTGCTTAGTCTTCGAGTGCTGAACTGGGTTGTGAGAAATCTTGATGGCACTCTCATTGTCACAAAAGAGAGGCACATTCTTCATGTTGACGCCGTAGTCCTTGAGAGTTTGCTTCATCCATAGCAATTGAGCACAGCAAGAACCAGCGGCAATGTACTCAGCTTCAGCAGTAGATAGTGATACGCAGTTCTGTTTCTTCGAGGACCAACAGACCAAAGATGGTTCGAGGAAATGACATGTACCAGATGTTGACTTGCGGTCCACACGATCACCAGCATAGTCAGAGTCAGAATATCTAATGAGATCAAAAGCCGAGCCCTTGGGGTACCATAATCCAAGTGTTGGTGTGTGAGCTAGATATCGAAGAATATACTTCACAGCCTTATGGTGTGATTCCTTCGGTGTAGCTTGAAATCGGGCACACATGAAAACACTAAGCATTATATCTGGCCTAGATGCACATAAGTACAATAAAGATCCAATCATGGAGCGGTATACCTTATGATCGAAGTCGATACCATTTTCATCAGTGCACAAATGGCCATTTGTGGGCATAGGAATTTTGACGCCTTTGCAATCTTTCATGCCGAATTTCCTCAGTACATCCTTGAGGAATATCTCCTGAGATATGAATATGCCATTGCGTTGTTGACGAATTTGAAGACCTAAGAAGAATTTCAACTCTCCCATCATACACATTTGATATTCTTCACTCATCATATAGGCAAATTCATCACTATAACATTTGTTAGTACAACCAAAGATAATATCATCAACATATATTTAGCACACAAACAATTCACCATCATAAGATTTAGTGAAAAGAGTAGGGTCGAGTGAACCGGGTTTGAAGCCTTTCTTCATGAAGAATTCCTTCAAGGTATCATACCACGCCCGTGGGGCCTGCTTGAGGCCATAGAAGGCCTTGTTGAGTCTGAAGACTTTGTCAGGATTCTTTGGATCTTCAAAACCTGGGGGTTGAGCAACATATACTTCTTCCTCAAGCTTACCATTGAGGAATGCACTTTTCACATCCATTTGATATAAAGTGATATCATGATGGTTAGCATAAGCAAGTAATATGAGAATAGCCTCAAGTCTAGCAACAGGTGCAAAAGTTTCATCGAAATCAATTCCTTCAACCTATGTGTAGCCTTGAGCTACGAGCCGTGCCTTATTCCTCACAGATGTCTTCTACACAACCTTCTTCTTGTAGAAGTTGTTGGGCCTCCAAGTGCAGAGGTTTGTAGGATAGTAGCAAATTTCCCTCAAGTGGATGACCTAAGGTTTATCAATCCGTAGGAGGCATAGGATGAAGATGGTCTCTCTCAAGCAACCCTGCAACCAAATAACCGAAGGAAATATGCCCTAGAGGCAATAATAAAGTTATTATTTATTTCCTTATTTCATGATAAATGTTTATTATTCATGCTAGAATTGTATTAACCGGAAACATAATACATGTGTGAATACATAGACAAACAGAGTGTCACTAGTATGCCTCTACTAGACTAGCTCATTAATCAAAGATGGTTACGTTTCCTAACCATAGACAAAGGATTTGTTATTTGATTAACGGGATCACATCATTAGTTGAATGATCTGATTGACATGACCCATTCCATTAGCTTAGCACCCGATCGTTTAGTATGTTGCTATTGCTTTCTTCATGACTTATACATGTTCCTATGACTATGAGATTATGCAACTCTCGTTTGCCGGAGGAACACTTTGGGTGCTGCCAAACGTCACAACGTAACTGGGTGATTATAAAGGAGCATTACAGGTGTCTCCAAAGGTAGATGTTGGGTTGGCGTATTTCGAGATTAGGATTTGTCACTCCGATTGTCGGAGAGGTATCTCTGGGCCCTCTCGGTAATGCACATCACATAAGCCTTGCAAGCATTACAACTAATATGTTAGTTGTGAGATGATGTATTACGGAACGAGTAAAGAGACTTGCCGGTAACGAGATTGAACTAGGTATTGGATACCGACGATCGAATCTCGGGCAAGTAACATACCGATGACAAAGGGAACAACGTATGTTGTTATGCGATCTGACCGATAAAGATCTTCGTAGAATATGTAGGAGCCAATATGGGCATCCAGGTCTATTGGTTATTGACCGGAGACGTGTCTCGGTCATGTCTACATTGTTCTCGAACCGTAGGGTCCGCACGCTTAAAGTTACGATGATAGTTATTATGAGTTTATGCATTTTGATGTACCGAAGTTAGTTCGGAGTCCCGGATGTGATCACGGACATGACGAGGAGTCTTGGAATGGTCGAGATATAAATATTGATATATTGGAAGCCTATGTTTGGATATCGGAAGTGTTCCGGGTGAAATCGGGATTTTACCGGAGTACTGGGAGGTTACCGGAACCCCCCGGGAGCTATATGGGCCTTAATGGGCTTTAGTGGAAAGGAGAAGGGGCAGCCCAAGATGGGCCGCGCGCCTCCCCCTCCCTTGTCCTATTAGGACAAGGAGAGGTGGCCGGCCCCCCTCTCTCTCTTTCCCCCTCAGCGAATCCTATTCCAACTAGGATTGGGGGGGGGGATCCTACTCCCAGAGGGAGTAGGACTCCTCCTGCGCCCACCTCCTGGCCGGCCGCACCCCTCCCCTTGGCTCCTTTATATACGGAGGCAAGGGGGCACCCTAGGAGACACAAGTTGATCCTCGTGATCGTTCCTTAGCCGTGTGCGGTGCCCCCTGCCACCATATTCCACCTCGGTCATATCATTGTAGTGCTTAGGCGAAGCCCTGCATCGGTAGAACATCATCATCGTCACCACGCCGTTGTGCTGACGGAACTCATCCCTGAAGCTTTGCTGGATCGGAGCCCGGGGAGCGTCATCGAGCTGTACGTGTGCTAAGAACTCGGAGGTGCCGGAGTAACGGTGCTTGGATCGGTCGGATCGGGAAGAAGACGTACGACTACTTCCTCTACGTTGTGTCAACGCTTCCGTTGCGATCTACAAGGGTACGTAGATCATACTCTCCCCTCTCGTTGCTATGCATCACCATGATCTTGCGTGTGCGTAGGAAAATTTTGAAATTACTACGTTCCCCAACAGTGGTATCAGAGCCTAGGTTTTATGGTTTGATGTTATTTGCATGAGTAGAACACAAGTGAGTTGTGGGCGATATAAGTCATACTGCCTACCAGCATGTCATACTTTGGTTCGGCGGTATTGTTGGATGAGACGACTCGGACCAACATTACGCGTACGCTTACGCGAGACTGGTTCCCCCGACGTGCTTTGCACATAGGTGGCTTGCGGGCGACAGTCTCCCCAACTTTAGTTGAACCAAGTGTGGCTACGCCCGGTCCTTGCGAAGGTTAAAACGGAGTCAAATTGACAAACTATCGTTGTGGTTTTGATGCGTAGGTGAGATTGGTTCTTGCTTAAGCCCGTAGCAGCCACGTAAAACTTGCAACAACAAAGTAGAGTACGTCTAACTTGTTTTTGCAGGGCATGTTGTGATGTGATATGGTCAAGACATGATGCTAAATTTTATTGTATGAGATGATCATGTTTTGTAACCGAGTTATCGGCAACTGGCAGGAGCCATATGGTTGTCGCTTTATTGTATGCAATGCAATCGCGATGTAATGCTTTACTTTATTACTAAGCGGTAGTGATAGTCGTGGAAGCATAAGATTGGCGAGACGACAATGATGCTACGATGGAGATCAAGGTGTCGCGCCGGTGACGATGGTGATCCTGACGGTGCTTCGGAGATGGAGATCACAGGCACAAGATGATGATGGCCATATCATATCACTTATATTGATTGCATGTGATGTTTATCCTTTATGCATCTTATCTTTCTTTGTTTGACGGTAGCATTATAAGATGATCTCTCACTAAATTATCAAGAAGTGTTCTCCCCGAGTATGCACCGTTGCCAAAGTTCGTCGTGCCCAGACACCACGTGATGATCGGGTGTGATAAGCTCTACGTCCATCTACAACGGGTGCAAGCCAGTTTTGCACACGCAGAATACTCAGGTTATACTTGACGAGCCTAGCATATGCAGATATGGCCTCGGAACACGGAGACCGAAAGGTCGAGCGTGAATCATATAGTAGATATGATCAACATAACGATGTTCACCATTGAAAACTACTCCATCTCACGTGATGATCGGTTATGGTTTAGTTGATTTGGATCACGCGATCACTTAGAAGATTAGAGGGATGTCTATCTAAGTGGGAGTTCTTAAGTAATATGATTAATTGAACTTAAATTTATCATGAACTTAGTCCCTGATAGTATCTTGCTTGTTTATGTTGATTGTAGATAGATGGCTCGTGCTGTTGTTCCGTTGAATTTTAATGCATTCCTTGAGAAAGCAAAGTTGAAAGATGATGGTAGCAATTACACGGACTGGGTCCGTAACTTGAGGATTATCCTCATTGCTGCACAGAAGAATTACGTCCTGGAAGCACCGCTGGGTGCCAGGCCTGCTGCTGGAGCAACACCAGATGTTATGAACGTCTGGCAGAGCAAAGCTGATGACTACTCGATAGTTCAGTGTGCCATGCTTTACGGCTTAGAATCGGGACTTCAATGACATTTTGAACGTCATGGAGCATATGAGATGTTTCAGGAGTTGAAGTTAATATTTCAAGCAAATGCCCGGATTGAGAGATATGAAGTCTCCAATAAGTTCTATAGCTGCAAGATGGAGGAGAATAGTTCTGTCAGTGAGCATATACTCAAAATGTCTGGGTATAATAATCACTTGATTCAATTGGGAGTTAATCTCCCAGATGATTGCGTCATTGACAAAATTCTCCAATCACTGCCACCAAGCTACAAGAGCTTTGTGATGAACTATAATATGCAAGGGATGAACAAGACTATTCCCGAGCTCTTCGCAATGCTGAAAGCTGCGGAGGTAGAAATCAAGAAGGAGCATCAAGTGTTGATGGTCAACAAGACCACTAGTTTCAAGAAGGGCAAAGGGAAGAAGAAGGGGAACTTCAAGAAGAACAGCAAACAAGTTGCTGCTCAAGAGAAGAAACCCAAGTCTGGACCTAAGCCTGAAACTGAGTGCTTCTACTGCAAGCAGATTGGTCACTGGAAGCGGAACTACCCCAAATATTTGGTGGATAAGAAGGATGGCAAGGTGAACAAGGTATATGTGATATACATGTTATTGATGTGTACCTTACTAGAGCTCGCAGTAGCACCTGGGTATTTGATACTGGTTCTGTTGCTAATATTTGCAACTCGAAACAGGGACTATGGATTAAGCGCACACTGGCAAAGGACGAGGTGACGATGCGCGTGGGAAATGGTTCCAAAGTCGATGTGATCGCGGTCGGCACGCTACCTCTACATCTACCTTCAGGATTAGTATTAGACCTAAATAATTGTTATTTGGTGCCTGCGTTGAGCATGAACATTATATCTGGATCTTGTTTGATGCGAGACGGTTATTCATTTAAATCAGAGAATAATGGTTGTTCTATTTATATGAGTAATATCTTTTATGGTCATGCACCTTTGAAGAGTGGTCTATTTTTGATGAATCTCGATAGTAGTGATACACATATTCATAATGTTGAAGCCAAAAGATGCAGAGTTGATAGTGATAGTGCAACTTATTTGTGGCACTGCCGTTTAGGTCATATCGGTGTAAAGCGCATGAAGAAACTCCATACTGATGGGCTTTTGGAACCACTTGATTATGAATCACTTGGTACTTGCGAACCGTGCCTCATGGGCAAGATGACTAAAACACCGTTCTCCGGTACTATGGAGAGAGCAACAGATTTGTTGGAAATCATACATACAGATGTATGTGGTCCGATGAATATTGAGGCTCGTGGCGGATATCATTATTTTCTCACCTTCACAGATGATTTAAGAAGATATGGGTATATCTACTTAATGAAACATAAGTCTGAAACATTTGAAAAGTTCAAAGAATTTTAGAGTGAAGTTGAAAATCATCGTAACAAGAAAATAAAGTTTCTACAATCTGATCGTGGAGGAGAATATTTGAGTTACGAGTTTGGTGTACATTTGAAAAATTGTGGAATAGTTTCGCAACTCACGCCACCCGGAACACCACAGCGTAATGGTGTGTCCGAATGTCGTAATCGTACTTTATTAGATATGGTGCGATCTATGATGTCTCTTACAGATTTACCGCTATCGTTTTGGGGTTATGCTCTAGAGACGGCCGCATTCACGTTAAATAGGGCACCATCAAAATCCGTTGAGACGACGCCTTATGAACTGTGGTTTGGCAAGAAACTAAAGTTGTCGTTCCTTAAAGTTTGGGGCTGCGATGCTTATGTGAAAAAGCTTCAATCTGATAAGCTCGAACCCAAATCGGAGAAATGTGTCTTCATAGGATACCCAAAGGAAACTGTTGGGTACACCTTCTATCACAGATCCGAAGGCAAGACATTCGTTGCTAGAAATGGGTCCTTTCTAGAGATAGATCAAGACGCTTAATTGGACTTTCACAAAGCACATACCTTGACAAAGTTTTGAAGAAGTTCAAAATGGATCAAGCAAAGAAAGGGTTCTTGCCTGTGTTACAAGGTGTGAAGTTGAGTAAGACTCAATGCCCGACCACTGCAGAAGATAGAGAGAAAATGAAAGATGTTCCCTATGCTTCATCCATAGGCTCTATCATGTATGCAATGCTGTGTACCAGACCTGATGTGTGCCTTGCTATAAGTCTAGCAGGGAGGTACCAAAGTAATCCAGGAGTGGATCACTGGACAGCGGTCAAGAACATCCTGAAATACCTAAAAAGGACTAAGGATATGTTTCTCGTTTATGGAGGTGACAAAGAGCTCATCGTAAATGGTTACATTGATGCAAGCTTTGACACTGATCTGGACGATTCTAAATCGCAAACCGGATATGTGTTTACATTAAACGGTGGAGCTGTCAGTTGGTGCAGTTCTAAACAAAGCGTCGTGGCGGGATCTACGTGTGAAGCGGAATACATAGCTGCTTCGGAAGCAGCAAATGAAGGAGTCTGGATGAAGGAGTTCATATCCGATCTAGGTGTCATACCTAGTGCATCGGGTCCAATGAAAATCTTTTGTGACAATACTGGTGCAATTGCCTTGGCAAAGGAATCCAGATTTCACAAGAGAACCAAGCACATCAAGAGACGCTTCAATTCCATCCGGGATCTAGTCCAGGTGGGAGACATAGAGATTTGCAAGACACATACCGATCTGAATGTAGCAGACTTGACTAAGCCTCTTCCACGAGCAAAACATGATCAGCACCAAGACTCCATGGGTGTTAGAATCATTACCGTGTAATCTAGATTATTGACTCTAGTGCAAGTGGGAGACTGAAGGAAATATGCCCTAGAGGCAATAATAAAGTTATTATTTATTTCCTTATTTCATGATAAATGTTTATTATTCATGCTAGAATTGTATTAACCGGAAACATAATACATGTGTGAATACATAGACAAACAGAGTGTCACTAGTATGCCTCTACTAGACTAGCTCGTTAATCAAAGATGGTTACGTTTCCTAACCATAGACAAAGGATTTGTTATTTGATTAACGGGATCACATCATTAGTTGAATGATCTGATTGACATGACCCATTCCATTAGCTTAGCACCCGATCGTTTAATATGTTGCTATTGCTTTCTTCATGACTTATACATGTTCCTATGACTATGAGATTATGCAACTCTCGTTTGCCGGAGGAACACTTTGGGTGCTGCCAAACGTCACAACGTAACTGGGTGATTATAAAGGAGCATTACAGGTGTCTCCAAAGGTAGATGTTGGGTTGGCGTATTTCGAGATTAGGATTTGTCACTCCGATTGTCGGAGAGGTATCTCTGGGCCCTCTCGGTAATGCACATCACATAAGCCTTGCAAGCATTGCAACTAATGTTAGTTGTGAGATGATGTATTACGAAACGAGTAAAGAGACTTGCCGGTAACGAGATTGAACTAGGTATTGGATACCGACGATCGAAATCTCGGGCAAGTAACATACCGATGACAAAGGGAACAACGTATGTTGTTATGCGATCTGACCGATAAAGATCTTCGTAGAATATGTAGGAGCCAATATGGGCATCCAGGTCTATTGGTTATTGACCGGAGACGTGTCTCGGTCATGTCTACATTGTTCTCGAACCGTAGGGTCCGCACGCTTAAAGTTACGATGATAGTTATTATGAGTTTATGCATTTTGATGTACCGAAGTTAGTTCGGAGTCCCGGATGTGATCGCGGACATGACGAGGAGTCTCGGAATGGTCGAGATATAAAGATTGATATATTGGAAGCCTATGTTTGGATATCGGAAGTGTTCCGGGTGAAATCGGGATTTTACCGGAGTACTGGGAGGTTACCGGAACCCCCCAGGAGCTATATGGGCCTTAATGGGCTTTAGTGGAAAGGAGAAGGGGCAGCCCAAGATGGGCCGCGCGCCTCCCCCTCCCTTGTCCTATTAGGACAAGGAGAGGTGGCCGGCCCCCCTCTCTCTCTTTCCCCCTCAGCGAATCCTATTCCAACTAGGATTGGGGGGGGGGGAATCCTACTCCGAGAGGGAGTAGGACTCCTCCTGCGCCCACCTCCTGGCCGGCGCACCCCTCCCCTTGGCTCCTTTATATACGGAGGCAAGGGGGCACCCTAGGAGACACAAGTTGATCCTCGTGATCGTTCCTTAGCTGTGTGCGGTGCCCCCTGCCACCATATTCCACCTCGGTCATATCGTTGTAGTGCTTAGGCGAAGCCCTGTGTCGGTAGAACATCATCATCGTCACCACGCCGTTGTGCTGACGGAACTCATCCCCGAAGCTTTGCTGGATCGGAGCCCGGGGAGCGTCATCGAGCTGTACGTGTGCTAAGAACTCGGAGGTGCCGGAGTAACGGTGCTTGGATCGGTCGGATCGGGAAGAAGACGTACGACTACTTCCTCTACGTTGTGTCAACGCTTCCGTTGCGATCTACAAGGGTACGTAGATCATACTCTCCCCTCTCGTTGCTATGCATCACCATGATCTTGCGTGTGCGTAGTAAAATTTTGAAATTACTACGTTCCCCAACAATAACAAAGAGTCTCTTGTGTCCCCAACACACCCAATACAATGGTAAATTGTATAGGTGCACTAGTTCGGTGAAGAGATGGTGATACAAGTGCAATATGGATAGTAGATAATAGTATTTGTAATCTGAAATTATAAAAACAGCAAGGTAACTAATGATAAAAGTGAGCGTAAACGGTATTGCAATGCGTGGAAATAAGGCCTAGGGTTTATACTTTGGCTAGTGCAAGTTACCTCAACAATAATATCATAATTGGATCACATAACTATCCCTCAACATGCAACCAAGAGTCACTCCAAAGTCACTAATAGCGGAGAACGAACGAAGAGATTATGGTAGGGTACGAAACCACTTCAAAGTTATCCTTTCCAATCAACCCGTTGGGCTATTCCTATAAGTGTCACAAACAACCCTAGAGTTCGTACTAGAATAACACCTTAAGACACACATCAACCAAAACCCTAATGTCACCTAGATACTCCAATGTCACCTCAAGTATCCGTGGGTATGATTATACGATATGCGTCACACAATCTCAGATTCATCTATTCAACCAACACATAGAACCTCAAAGAGTGGCCCAAAGTTTCTACTGGAGAATCACGACGAAAACGTGTGCCAACCCCTATGCATAGGTTCATGGGCGGAACCCGCAAGTTGATCACCAAAACATACATCAAGTGAATCACGTGATATCCCATTGTCACCACAGATATCCAGGGCAATACATACATCAAGTGTTCTCAAATCTATAAAGACTCAATCTGATAAGATAATTTCAAAGGGGAAACTCAATTCATTAAAAGAGAGTAGAGGGGGGAAGAAACATCATAGGATCCAAATATAATAGCAAAGCTCGCGATACGTCAAGATCGTATCACCTCAAGAACACGAGAGAGAGAGAGATCAAACACATAGCTACTGGTACATACCCTCAGCCCCGAGGGAGAACTACTCCCTCCTCATCATGGAGAGCACTGGGATGATGAAGATGGCCACCGGAGAAGGATTCCCCCTCTGGCAGGGTGCCAGAACGGGTCTAGATTAGCTTTCGGTGGCTACGGAGGCTTCTGGCGGCGGAACTCCCGATCTATTGTGTTCTCAGATGTTTTTAGGGTATATGGAGATATATAGGCAGATGAAGTACGTCAGGGGGGCCACGAGGGGCTCACGAGGGTGGAGGGCGCCCCCCTGCCTCATGACCTCCTCGCAGATCCCCCAACATGCACTCCAAGTCTTCTGGGCTTCTTTCCTTCCAAAAATGAGTTTCGTGAAGTTTCAGGTCAATTGGACTGCGTTTGGTTTTCCTTTTCTTCGAAACCCTAAAACAGGGTAAAAACAGAAACTGGCACTGGGCTCTGGGTTAATAGGTTAGTCCCAAAAAATGATATAAAAGTGTATAATAAAGCCCATAAACATTCAAAACAGTAAATAATATAGCATGGAGCAATAAAAAATTATAGATACGTTGGAGACGTATCAGCATCCCCAAGCTTAATTCCTGCTCGTCCTCGAGTAGGTAAATGATAAAAACAGAATTTTTGATGCGGAGTGCTACTTGGCATAATTTTAATGTAATTCTTATTAATTGTGGTATGAATAGTCAGATCTGAAAGATTCAAGACAAAAGTTCATATTGACATAAAAATGATAATACTTCAAGCATACTAACTAAGCAATTATGTCTTCTCAAAATAACATGGCCAAAGAAAGTTTATCCCTACAAAATCATATAGTTTAGTCATGTTTCATTTTCGTCACACAAGAATGCTCTCATCATGCACAACCCCGATGACAAGCCAAGAAATTATTTCATACTTTAGTAATCTCAAACCTATAAACTTTCACGCAATATATGAGCGCGGGCCATGGACATAGCACTATAGGTGGAATAGAATATAATGAGGGGGTTATGTGGAGAAGACAAAAAAAGAGAAAGTCTCACATCAACGAGGCTAATCAATTGGCTATGGAGATGCCCACCGATTGATGTTAATGCAAGGATTAGGGATTGCCATGCAACGGATGCACTAGAGCTATAAATTTATGAAAGCTCAACAAAAGAAACTAAGTGGGTGTGCATCCAACTTGCTTGCTCACGAAGGCCTAGGGAACTTGAGGAGGCCCATTGTTGGAATATACAAGCCAAGTTCTATAATGAAAAATTCCCACTAGTATATGAAAGTGATAACATGAGAGACTCTCTACTATGAAGATCATGGTGCTACTTTGAAGCACAAGTGTGGTAAAAGGATAGTAGCATTGTCCCTTCTCTCTTTTTCTCTCATTTTCATTTTTTGGGCCTTCTCTTTTTTATGGCCTTTCTCTTTTTTGGGCCTTCTCTTTTTATGGCCTTTTTTTATTCCTCACTTGGGACAATGCTCTAATAATGATGATCATCACACTTCTATTTATTTACAACTCAATGATTACAACTCGATACTAGAACAAAGATGACTCTATATGAATGCCTCGGGCGGTGTACCGGGATATGCAATGAACCAAGAGTGACATGTATGAAAGAATTATGAACGGTGGCTTTGCCACAAATACTATGTCAACTACATGATCATGCTAAGCGATATGACAATGATGAATGTGTCATGATGAACGGAATGATGGAAAGTTGCATGGCAATATATCTCGGAATGGCTATGGAAATGCCATAATAGGTAGGTATGGTGGCTGTTTTGAGGAAGATATAAGGAGGTTTATGTGTGAAAGAGCGTATCATATCACGGGGTTTGGATGCACCGGCGGAGTTTGCGCCAACTCTCAATGTGAGAAAGGGCAATGCACGGTACCGAAGAGGCTAGCAAGGATGGAAGGGTGAGAGTGCATATAATCCATGGACTCAACATTAGTCATAAAGAACTCACATACTTATTGCAAAAGTCTACAAGTCATCAAAAACCTCGGCACTACGTGCATGCTCCTAGGGGGATAGATTGGTAGGAAAAGACCATCGCTCATCCCCGACCGCCAGTCATAAGGAGGACAATCAAATAACACCTCATGTTTCAAATTTGTTACACAACATTTACCATACGTGCATGCTACGGGACTTGCAAACTTCAACACAAGCATTTCTCAAATTCACAACTACTCAACTAGCATGACTTTGATATTATTACCCCCATATCTCAAAACAATCATCAAGCATTAAACTTCTCTTAGTATTCAATACTCTATATGAAAGTTTTTACTATTCTTGGATGCCTAGCATATTAGGATTTTAAGCGAATTACCATGATATTAAGACTCACAAAATAATCTAAGTGAAGCATGAGAGTTCATCTATTTCTTCAAAATAAAACTACCACCATGCTCTAAAAGATATACGTGAAGTACTAGAGCAACGACAAACTACTCCGAAAGATATAAGTGAAGATAAATGAGTAGTCGAATAATTATGCAACTATGTGAAGACTCTCTAACATTTAATAATTTCAGATCTTGGTATTTTATTCAAATAGCAAGCAAAACTAAAGAAAATAAAATGACATTCTAAGAATGGCAAACATCATGTGAAGAAGCAAAAACTTAGGATCAACCGAAACTAACCGATAGTTGTTGAAGAAGAAAGGTGGGATGCCAACCGGGGCATCCCCAAGCTTAGATGCTTGAGACTTCTTGAAATATTATCTTGGGGTGCCTTGGGCATCCCCAAGCTTGAGCTTTTGTGTCTCCTTAATTCCTCTCATATCACGGTCTTCCTAAATCTCAAAAGCTTCATCCACACAAAACTCAACAAGGACTCGTGAGATAAGTTAGTATAAACCATTGCCAAAACCTTATCATACTCTACTGTAGCAAATCACTAAAATTATTAGGGCGCCATAGGCTTGAGAGGAATCTGTGCGCACGTTTCTATTTAAAAAATAAATAGAGTCTTGGCCTTCGTCTAGAAAAATCTCAAAAAAAAGTTAATCCTCACCTTCATCTAAAAAAGAAAAAAAATTCCACAATAGCCTACCAGCGAGTGCCACTTTGCATAACCCACCATTTAAAAAATATCAGAGGTCCTCATCTCCATCTAAAAAATACATTTAAAAAAATAATCCACACCTTCATCTAAAAAAACTACAAAAGATTTCTCACCGCGGCCAACCAGCTTACGCCACGTGGCATAGCTGGTTGGCCGCCCTTCACGCGTAGCTTAATGGTTTTAATGCCTCTGCATATTTAATAGTCCTATCCTCAAATAGAATCATTAAAGAAGCAAACATATGCAAACAATGCAAACATAACAGCAATCTGCCTAAAAAGGACAGTCTGTAAAGAATGCAGCAACATCCATACTTCCCTAGCTACAAAAATTATGAAAGAAAATTCCCACTGTAGTAAATTTATCAGATCTTAATATGCAAAAGGTTTCAACATTTTATCACATTCTGTCTTTTCTAGGGAATTATTGCAACAGCGGTAAACTTTCTGTTTTCAAACAGCAACATGAAGACTTGTAAAATAGGCATAGTGAAGGCTATCAATGCCACTTTTATTGAAATAAAAGATGCAAAACATTGTTCTAAATAACAGCAAGAAAATCCTAACAAAATAAATTAATGCTCCAAGCAAAACACATATCATGTGGCGAATAAAAATATAGCTCCAAGTAAAGTTACCGATGAACGAAGACGAAAGAGGGGATGCCTTCTGGGGAATCGCCAAGCTTAGGCTCTTGGCTATCCTTGAATATTACCTTGGGTTGCCTTGGGAATCCCCAAGCTTAGGCTCTTGCCACTCCTTATTCCATAGTCCATCGAATCCTTACCCAAAATTTGAAAACTTCACAACACAAAACTTAACAGAAAACTCGTAAGCTCCGTTAGTATAAGAAAATAAATCACCACTTCAAGGTACTGTAATGAACTCATTATTTGTTTATATTGGTGTTAAACCTACTTAACTACAACTTATCTATGGTTTATAAACTATTTTACTAGCCATAGATTCATCAAAATAAGTAAACAACACATGAAAAACAGAATCTGTCAAAAACAGAACAGTCTGTAGTAATCTGAATCAAACGTATACTTCTGGAACTCATAAAATTCTAAAATAAATTTATGGACATGAGGAATTTATCTATTAATCATATGCAAAAAGAATTAACTAAACATAACTCTTAAATAAAAAATGGCAGCAATTCTCGTGAGCGCTAAAGTTTCTGTTTTTTACAGCAAGATCAACAAGACTTTCCCAAAGTCTCCCCAAAGGTTCTACTTGGTACAAACACTAATTAAAAGCATAAAACCACATCTAAACAGAGGCTAGATGAATTATTTATTACTAAACTGTAACAAAAAGCAATGAACTAAAATAAAATTGGGTTGCCTCCCAACAAGCGCTATCGTTTAACTCCCCTAGCTAGGCATGATGATTTCAATGATGCTCATATAAAGGATAAGAATTGAAACATAAAGAGCGCATCATGAAGAATATTACTAGCACATTTAAGTATAACCCTCTTCCTATGCATAGGGATTTTGTGAGAAAACAACTTATGGAAACAATAATCAACTTGCATAGGAAAGGAAAACATGCATAACTTCAAAACTTTAAGCACATAGAGAGGAAACTTGATATTATTGCAATTCCTACAAGCATATATTCCTCCCTCATAATAATTTTCAGTAGCATCATGAATGAATTCAACAATATAATCAGCACCTAAAGCATTCTTTTCATGATCTACAAGCATAGAAAATTTACTACTCTCCACACAAGCAAAATTCTTCTCATGAATAATAGTGGGAGAAAACTCAACAAAATAAGATCAAGATGACAAATTTCATTGTTATAGTCGTTCTTTAAAGCATACGTGTCATCACAATAATCATCATAGATAGGAGGCATGCTTTCATCATAATAAATTTGCTCATCAAAACTTGGGGAAAAAATATCATCTTCATCAAACATAGCTTCCCCAAGCTTGTGGCTTTGCATATCATTAGCATCATGGATATTCAAGGAATTTATACTAACAAAATTGCAATCATGCTCATCATTCAAATATTTAGTGCCAAACATTTTATAGATTTCTTCTTCTAGCACTTGAGCACAATTATCCTTTCCATCATACTCACGAAAGATATTAAAAAGGTGAAGCGTATGAGACAAACTTAATTCCATTTTTTTGTAATTTTCTTTTATAAACTAAACTAGTGATAAAACAAGAAACTAAAAGACTCGATTGCAAGATCTAAAGATATACCTTCAAGCGCTAACCTCCCAGGCAACGGCGCCAGAAAAGAGCTTGATGTCTACTACACAACCTTCTTCTTGTAGACGTTGTTGGGCCTACAAGTGCAGAGGTTTGTAGGACAGTAGCAAATTTCCCTCAAGTGGATGACCTAAGGTTTATCAATCCGTAGAGGCGTAGGATGAAGATGGTCTCTCTCAAGCAACCCTGCAACCAAATAACAAAGAGTCTCTTGTGTCCCCAACACACCCAATACAATGGTAATTTGTATAGGTGCACTAGTTCGGTGAAGAGATGGTGATACAAGTGCAATATGGATAGTAGATAATAGTATTTGTAATCTGAAATTATAAAAACAGCAAGGTAACTAATGATAAAAGTGAGTGTAAACGGTATTGCAATGCGTGGAAATAAGGCCTAGGGTTCATACTTTCGCTAGTGCAAGTTCCCTCAACAATAATATCATTATTGGATCACATAACCATCCCTCAACATGCAACAAAGAGTCACTCCAAAGTCACTAATAGCGGAGAACGAACGAAGAGATTATGGTAGGGTACGAAACCACCTCAAAGTTATCCTTTCCAATCAATCTGTTGGGCTATTCCTATAAGTGTCACAAACAGCCCTAGAGTTCGTACTAGAATAACACCTTAAGACACACATCAACCAAAACCCTAATGTCACCTAGATACTCCAATGTCACCTCAAGTATCCGTGGGTATGATTATACGATATGCGTCACACAATCTCAGATTCATCTATTCAACCAACACATAGAACCTCAAAGAGTGGCCCAAAGTTTCTACCGGAGAATCACGACGAAAACGTGTGCCAACCCCTATACATAGGTTCATGGGCGGAACCCGCAAGTTGATCAGCAAAACATACATCAAGTGAATCACGTGATATCCCATTGTCACCACAGATATCCACGGCAAGACATACATCAAGTGTTCTCAAATCTATAAAGACTCAATCCGATAAGATAACTTCAAAGGGGAAACTCAATTCATTACAAGAGAGTAGAGGGGGGAAGAAACATCATAGGATCCAAATATAATAGCAAAGCTCGCGATACATCAAGATCGTATCACCTCAAGAACACGAGAGAGAGAGAGATCAAACACATAGCTACTGGTACATACCCTCAGCCCCGAGGGAGAACTACTCCCTCCTCGTCATGGAGAGCACCGGGATGATGAAGATGGCCACCGGAGAAGGATTCGCCCTCCGGCAGGGTGCCGGAACGGGTCTAGATTAGCTTTCGGTGGCTACAAAGGCTTCTGGCGGCGGAACTCCCGATCTATTGTGTTCTCAGCTGTTTTTAGGGTATATGGAGATATATAGGCGGAAGAAGTACGTCAGGGGGGCCACGAGGGGCTCACGAGGGTGGAGGGCGCGCCCAGGGGGGGTGGGCGCGCCCCCCTGCCTCGTGACCTCCTCGCAGATCCCCCAACATGCACTCCAAGTCTTCTGGGCTTCTTTCCTTCCAAAAATGAGTTTCGTGAAGTTTCAGGTCAATTGGACTCCGTTTGGTTTTCCATTTCTTCGAAACCCTAAAACAAGGTAAAAATAGAAACTGGCACTGGGCTCTGGGTTAATAGGTTCGTCCCAAAAAATGATATAAAAGTGTATAATAAAGCCCATAAACAGTCAGAACAGTAAATAATATAGCATGGAGCAATCAAAAATTATAGATACGTTGGAGACGTATCACTCACCACAAAGCCATTTTCATCTTGCTTGTTGCGGTAGATCCACTTTGTGCCAATGATATTGTGCTTGCGAGGATCTGGGTGTTTGACCAGTTCCCAGACATTGTTGAGCTCGAACTGATGTAATTCTTCTTGCATGGCCTGAATCCACTTAGGCTCCAGAAATGCTTCATCTACCTTAGTGGGCTCTGTGATATGGACAAAAGCATAGTGCCCACAAAAGTTAGATAAATGTGAAGCTTTTGAGCGTGTGAGAGGACCTGGCGCTTTGATGTCATTGATGATCTTTTCAACTTGCACTTCTTTTGCAATGCGAGGATGAGCTGGTTGTCGTTGAGGAATTTGATCAGCATTCTCCTCAGCACCATTTTCTTCAATATTTTCTTCAGGTGCATTAGCTCGACGTTCTTCATGTTCTGGAATGAATTCTTCAGCAGATTCTTCAGTAGGAATGACATCCTCAGTAGCCTTGAACTTGATAGTTTCCTCAGGTGCTGGTTCATCTATCACAGTTGGTAGGTGCTCTCTTTGCGAGCCATTAGTTTCATCGAACCAGACATCTACAGTTTCAACAACCTTGTGAAGAACGTTGTTGAAGACTCTGTAGGTGTGCGAGTCCTTTCCGTAACCAAGCATAAAACCTTCATGTGCTTTCGGTGCAAATTTTGAGTTGTGATGAGGATCCCTAATCCAACATTTAGCACCGAAGACTTTGAAATAACTTACATTGGGTTTCTTATTAGTGAGGAGTTCATAGGCAGTCTTCTTGAATAATTTGTGAAGATATACTCTGTTGATGATGTGGCACGCAGTATCAATTGCCTCAATCCAGAACCGACGAGGCGTTTTGTATTCATCAAGCATAGTGCGAGCCATCTCAGCAAGAGTCATGTTCTTGCGCTCCACGACGTCGTTCTGCTGAGGAGTGTAAGGAGCAGATAGGTCATGAGTAATACCAAGTTCATCAAGATAGTCATCTAGACCAGAATTCTTGAACTCGGTTCCATTGTCACTTCTGATGTGCTTGATCTTCACACCAAAGTTGGTTGAAGCCCTCGAGGAAAATCATTTGAAGACTTCCTCCACTTCATGTTTGTAAGTAACAATGAGTACCCATGTGTATCGAGAGTAATCATCAACAATAACAAAGCCATATTGAGATGCATCATTTGAAACAACAGAATAATGGTTAGGACCGAAGAGATCGATGTGAAGCAGTTCAAATGGTCGAGTAGTGGTCATGATAGTCTTCGCTGGATGCTTAGCCTTTGTCATTTTCCCAGCTTCACAGGCTCCGCATAGATGATCCTTAAGGAATTTGACATTCTTGATGCCGATGACATGCTTCTTCTTCGCAAGCGTGTGCAAATTCCTCATGCCCGCATGACCAAGTCGTCGATGCCAGAGCCAGCCTTCTGAAGCTTTTGCAAGTAGGCACACGGCTGGTTGTGGTCCTGTAGAGAAATCAACAATATACAGGTCTCCTCTCCTAAAGCCTTCGAAGACTTTGGAATTGTCAGCTTCCATAACCACAACACAACGGTACTTGCCAAAGACAACAACCATATCAAGATCACAAAGCATTGAGACAGACATAAGGTTGTATCCTAAGGACTCAACAAGCATGACTTTGTCCATGTGTCGATCCTTTGTGATCGCAACCTTACCTAGACCCAATACCTGACTTTTGCCTTTGTCGGCAAAGATGATATGCTTCAGATGCGACAGAGATAATGGAGCATCCATCAATAGATTCTTGTCACCATTCATGTGATTTGTACATCCACTATCGAGGACCCACTCAGTGGCTTTGGGTTGATCATCCTGCAGATGAATTAGTGCAGCTTACAAACTCATATACTTCATCAGTGAAGAATATGACATCAAAGCATCAGATCAATTTCATCAAGCAAAAGAACAGTTAAAGCAGTATGAGGACGTGAGAAATGAAAGTTCATTTCTTCATGATTAGCCTGCGTCCTTTCAGGCATACTTAGGTCTCCAGCAAATTCTTCAGACGATTACGTACGTCTGGAGACCTGACCCTGCAGAAGAAATTAGTTCTTTTTCTTCACCACCCACATCTGAAGGGGTGGCAAAGAGTTCATCATTCTGCGAGCTCCATAAGAGAAAGGTGGCATAGATGCCAGTCCATTTCGTTTCACATAAGAGGGGTTAGAGTAAGCATAAGAGTAAGCAGAGAAATTCTTCGAGGACTTATGGACATAATGATTTGAAGAATAATGCACATATCCATAATCCTTAGATCTTCCCTACGAAACAGACGGGTTAGCACAATGATGTTCATATGAGGACTTTGATCCTTTTGAGGAATATGATCCATGTGAGGAGTTTGGTCCGTATGAGGACTTGGATCCATATGAAGAATTTGATCTCGGGTTCCTATTCTTCACAAGTGGTGTCATGATGACATTCACCTGATGATTTTCAAGGCATCTTTTGGGAACCCAGATTTTCTTCATAGGGGGGCCGTTCCTGCAGTTAGTGCCAACATATCTAGCAAATACTTCACCATTCTGATTTTTGAACATTTTATAGTTGGAGTCAAATGATTCATCATCAGAACGAGGAGATTCACATGCAAATCCAGATAAGTTAGATGGATCACCTGGAGGTCCCTTTGCAGCAACCCATGTAGTTTTGGGGTACTACTCAAGCTTCCAATATGTACCATCAGCATTAAGTTTCCTCTCAAAGGCAATACCCTCTTTCCTAGGGTTCCTGTTGAGGATCTGCTTTTTAAGCACATCACAAAGAGTCTAATGCCCTTTGAGGCTTTTGTACATGCCTGTCATGTACAATTCCTTCAGCCCTGCATCGTCAGTGATACTAGCAATGTCCTCAGATGAGGAATTAGTGATAGCAGAGGCATGTGAAGAATTTGAAACATTAGCAGCATTTGAACATTCAGGTGAAGAGTTAGCAGATTCACGTTCAATGCATTTCAAACATGGAGGGACAAATTCTTCCTGAGAAGCGCTGATTTGTTGAGCAAGTAATGAATCGCGCTCCTTCTGAAGATCTTCATAACTCACTCTTAGCTTCTCAAGGTCTTGCTTTCTTTGAAGAAATTCATAAGAAAGATTCTCATGATCAGATAAGAGAGTGTTATGATGACCTTGAAGATTGTCAAACCTAGTCTGAAGTCTCTGAAGGTTTTCAGTCAAGGCTTTAGTGCGATCCATTTCTTCACCCAACATATCATCACTTTTGTCTAGCATGCTTTGAACCTTTTCAAAAGCCCTTTGTTGTTTTACAACAACCTTAGCAAGTTTAGAATAGCTGGTGTCGGTGTCAAAACCGGCGGATCTCGGGTAGGGGGTCCCGAACTGTGCGTCTAGGCCGGATGGTAACAGGAGGCAAGGAACACGATGTTTTACCCAGGTTCGGGCCCTCTTGATGGAGGTAAAACCCTACATCCTGCTTGATTAATATTGATGATATGGGTATTACAAGAGTAGATCTACCACGAGATCGAGGAGGCTAAACCCTAGAAGCTAGCCTATGGTATGATTGTTGTATGATGAAGTTGTCCTACGGACTAAAAACCCTCCGGTTTATATAGACACCGGAGAGGGTTAGGGTTACACAAAGTCGGTTACAATGGTAGGAGATCTTGAATATCCGCATCGCCAAGCTTGCCTTCCACGCGAAGGAAAGTCCCATCCGGACACGGGACGAGTCTTCAATCTTGTATCTTCATAGTCCTGGAGTCCGGTTGAAGGTATAGTCCGGCTACCCGAACACCCCCTAATCCAGGACTCCCTTAGTAGCCCCTGAACCAGGCTTCAATGACGACGAGTCCGGCACGTAAATTGTCTTCAGCATTGCAAGGCGGGTTCCTCCTCCAAATTCTTCATAAAAGTTTGTAAACACCAAGAGTAGTGTCCGGCTCTGCAAAATAAGTTTCCACGTATTGCCACAGAGAGAATAATATTAACACAAATCTAATCTGCTGACGTATTCCGCAGCGTGACATCACACTACGGCCAAGCCTTTATTCGAATCATTTTCACTTTTCCACCTCAGCATGTTTTGCGAGGCGGTTTCCTTGGCACGTCTTGTCAAAGCAGAGATCGTGTCCCCTTTATTTACGGGATTCTCATCAATACGGACGTGGGTAACCCAATCGTGCCCATTAGCATGTCTTCTCGATTAAAGGCGAGTCCCAAACGGTTACGGGGAGGGCTCCTGGTATTCAACCTCTTATAAAGAGACCAGGGCCTTACTCCTTTTCTCCAATCTTAAAACAAGTTCGCCCGTCGCCTCGAGTTCCAACACCCTAGGCTCCAGATTTCAGGCGCTTCGGACCTTTGACAAGGTCCGGTTCCGACCTTCAAGGCCGATGGATGCCCTCTTCCGTCACGGAGGAGGACGTGCTAAAGTTGAGAGAGGCTAAGTTCTTGACCGCCGAAATTTCGCATAGGTTGCCTACTCAAAGGCAGGCTACTCCCAGTCCCCAGCCCGGTGAGAGCGTAGTGTTCATGTCTCACTTCCTTCGGGGGTTAGGCTTCCCGATGGACCCCTTCGTGAGGGGGCTGATGTTCTATTATGGGCTGGAATTTCATGACTTAGCTCCGGAGTCCATCCTCCACATTTCCTCATTCATCATTGTGTGCGAAGCGTTCCTCCGTGTTACTCCTCACTTCAGATTATGGCTCAAGACTTTTGGAGTGGAGCCGAAGATGATCGAGGGACGGCACGCAGAGTGCGGAGGCGCTGTCATAAGTAAGAATGCTGATGCTCCATGGCCCGAGGGCTCCTTTCAAGAGGAGCTCGGCTTGTGGCAACAAGAGTGGTTCTATATCACCGCTCACAGGAGCGCCAAGTGGGTGGCGCCTCCTACCTTTCGCTCGGGTCCCCCACCACGGCTAGCGTCATGGGTCAACAAAGGATTAGATTGGGGGTTATCCAAAGACGTGCCCTTTTTGCAGGGCCGCATTAGGGATCTCTTAGAAAGAGACCTCAACCTGGTCAAGGTGACGCAGGTCATGCTGATTCGCCGAACACTGCCCGGCAAACGTTGCTCCCTTCGTCTGTGGGAGTTTAATCCGGAGGGACCACGAGCTCTCCAGCATTTTATGGGCGCAACGCCCGTGGAGATGTATAAAATGTTCTTCGGATCACAAGCAATGTGTCCGGATTTGACCGAGGACGCAGGTTTAAGCTGCAATCGCCCGGATACTCAAGTAAGTAACCTTGTGCCCGGACTCGCTATCCGTAAAATTGTCATAAATTCGCCCCTAAAAGAGCTGTCCTTTTAAACAGGAGTGGATAGTGAAGGCAAAGCTGATCAGGTGTCCGACTCCCCTTCCCGAGACCAGGCCGGATCCCGTGCTAGTCAGGATGTTGAAGATCGTGCCCTTGGAGGGAAGTGAGGGGGAGGACAAGGAAACTATGGCCTCCTCGAAGGGGGCTGCTCCGAAGGGAGGAACCGACAATTCCTCTCCTAAGGGGAAGAAGAGGGCCGCCTCTGACGACCCGGAGACCATGGCCTCAAAGCGGGGGAAAAAGTCCTAGTCAGAGGGTCCGACACCGGGGAGATCCTCGGCCGAACTACGCCCTCAAAGGGATCAGCCCTCCAGCGAGCCGTAAGTAGAGAAAGTTTTTCCTTTAGAGGGATGAGAGAAATCCTTGCTTTTTATCTGAGAAGATTAACCGAAATTTTACTTTGTAGCTCGGACCTCAGCCCTTCTCAGCAGAGCTCGTCTTCGGGGGATCTTCTTTCGGAGATGATGGAGAGTGGAACGCCTCCCCCTGCCGTACCGCCTGGCGAGGCGAGCGACCCTGAGGTGTCGTCGTGGAGGGTTTCTCCGAATCCGGCAGGGGTGGAAGGTAGCCATATGCCCCCCAAGGTTCTCCGCGTCCGGCCTTCGATGGAGGTCATAGGAAGAGTCTGGCACCGTCCGATGCGCGGTCGGAGGAGCTGATGATTCTGCTGGGGCGAGCTTCTATCTCAGAGGAGCACCGTGCGTTGATGGGTACGGTGATTGGAAGGATTTCATCTGCAGAAAGTGGATTGCATGAGGCTGTCAGAAGTTTGCTGACGGGTTTTGAGGTACGTTTGATAATGTACTTTTCTGTCAGTTGCGCATAAATAAGATGCGCCCTGTGTAGATAGTAGCCCCTGAGACTCTGTGCGTTGTCAAAATTGATGGCGCGCAGAGGATCATAATCCCAGGTCTAAAATGTCGCCTTTGTATAGAGGTGGTGAAGTGTCCGGAATCGAGCCGAACTTATGATTTTGCCGAACTAAAGCGGCAACTTGACGTGGCAGATGCCGACATCGCGCTCGTCAATGAGCGGCTTGATGAGGCTCAAGGTATGCAATTCCTCGGGCGGCATCTGGTAAGAGGAGCTTTATGCCAGTATCTTACAATGTGTGTGCTTGACACAGATGGTGCGGCCGCCATGGAGAATCTTCGGGCGGAACTTGCCCGAGCTAAGGAACGAGCCAGGAAAAGTGATGCGACTGCCGAGAAGGCCCTTGAAGAGCTGAAAGCTGAACAGGCTGCTCACCGCCAAAGCAAGAAGGAGATGGCCGTGAAGTTAAAAAGTGCTGCTGACCGTTGCAAGTTTCTTGAGAAAGAAGACCGGGCGAGACAGACGGACTTAGAGAAGGCCGTTCCTGATGCCAAGGACGCTCGCTCTGTGATGAGAGCTGCGAAGGAGGAGCTACGTCAGGATGGACAGATTGCAGCTGGAAAGCCCTTTATGCTGTGGAGGAAGTTTTGCGATCCGAAGTTTGCTCCGTTGGACCGGATGTGGAGTGCGGAGGACACCTATCTGGATTTGGCAGCGAGTGCTGCTGATGCGACCGAATACTTTCAAGATCAAAAAGATCACGAAGTGGAAAGGCTTTTTTGGTCGCAGTTCCAGAATTCAGAGCGTCCACTGGCAGTGGACGTCTGGCTCAATGGGCCTAACTAAATAGATTGTCCGGACTCGCCATGAAGTACGTCATGGGTCATCTGTGACCGGGGAGATCGGAGCCGAAAAGTTATTTCAGCTTGGTGCAGCAATTCCTTGACGCGGTGCCACATATCAATGCGATGAAGAGGTCAGCATGCATAGAGGGCGCACGGATGGCTCTTTCCCGTGTCAAGACATACTGGGCAGAGATGGAGACCACCATTGTTGCATCCCGAGATTCGGACAAAAGCCGAGTACCCTCCGAGCACTATTTTCAGGAAGTCCTTGAAGGCGCTCGTGTAATAGAGGCGCAATGCTCGAAGGATGCTATGTTCTGATAGCATATGTAATTATAAAGCAATATTTTGATGAATTGTAGTAGCCTTTTATACTTGTGCCTTCAAGTATTTGGAACACCTCCTGTGCGGCCGTTTTAAGATATATATACAAAATCTGAAAGATTGCAGTCGTTGGCTTCAGCCCCCACGCACATAGTGCGGGGGTGCTCGCAGAAGGCGCATTTTCACACTTAATCCAACGTCTTGGTCCTACAAAGGAGGTGATAGCGCAGCGAGCTAGGCAACCGGACTATAATGCTTTAACACTTTCACTTAGCCATAGGAGCTTGACAATGGGACTATTTAGGTAGCCCCTGGTGGCGACTGCGCTCGCCCGAATTCGGGGCGCGTATGTGCCTGGCCGGGAAACGTCCCTTCGTTAATGCGGAGGAATCCTACAGATTCCGGAGAGTCATCGAGTGGTTGACCAGTCTCACGCCATATCATGACAATCGGTTTTTGGCTTTCTCCACTGAGGTGCTCGCCTGGCCGAACCAGGGCACAATCGCAGTAGTTCTCCTGGTGCCGCCTTAGCCGATAGAGCGGAAAGTAAGGCGGCCGAACACAGGAGCCGGGAAACCCAACATTTGACCAAAATCATGACTCGGAGCTGATGCATATAAGGCCAAACTCGCGATGCCGAACACTCCCTAAGGTATTCGGTCTTTATGAGAGCGGGCGAGGTAACGCTCTGAGGTATAAGCCCCTAGTGTCCAGGTACGCGCAAGAATTCTAACGTGGCCACATGCCAAGACGCCAGCCTCCTCCTTGGTCATAGAACCAGGGGATGTGTATCAACAAGAGACAGTAAAAAAGGTTTACGCAGGGTCTTAATCTGAAAAGAATCCTTGGAACGGGTCCCTACTGCATGTCTGCGCTTGTGTCTCCGTTGTGCCGTATCCTGGACGGGCGCAACACGACGTTCATCTGTAAAAAGAGAGCAACTAAGTTGAAAAAGGGGCGTGCCAAACAAAGGTTATATGAAATAAACAAAGTGTAAAGTAAAATATGAAAAATTGAGCTTTATTGTCTCTTATTTTATACGTGTGAAGCCCCTAGTGCAGCGGCATATGGCCACTAAGCCTTTATCAACGATACTTTTGTGCCGGACTCGTCTATCCGTGTCTGTGGTCTTAATGACCTGTTCCGATGTTCTGGCTGGTGAAGCCATTGTATTGTGGGGCTGTTAAAGCGGCCGCACAATCCTCCGCTTGGGGGAGGTGTTCTCACTGCTTCCCCTTTAAGGAGATGATGCCGCGTGGACCGGGCATCTTAAGCGTAAGAGATGCATAATGCGGTATTGCGTTAAAGCGGGCGAAAGCTTCGCGTCCCAGTAGTGCTTGGTAGCGAATTGAGAATGGGACGATGTGGAAAGTTAGCTTTTCGCGACAGAAGTTATCGGCAGAGCCGAAAATAACCTCGAGCCGGAGAAAACCCATGCAATGGGTGTCCGGACCTGGCGTTACTCCTTGAAAGGAGGTTTTGCTGTGGTGAATTCTTTTTGGGTCGATCCCCATGTGGCGGATTGAGTCCTGATATATCAGGTTGAGTCCGCTGCCACCGTCCATGAGGACATTTGAAAACTGGAGTCCGCCAATTATTGGATCGAGTACCAGGGCAGTCCAGCCTGGGTTCCTGGTACTTCTAGAATAATCCAGATGATCGAAGATGATTGGTTTTGAGAACCAGTGGCGGGATTCCTTTGGGATAGGCCGTGGGGCGCGTACCTTTATGGGCGCCGCACGTTTTGTTATGTGGAGTAAGTTTACTATTTTTACTTCTTGTGGGAAATTCTTTTGTTTCCTGGTACTCTGCTTTTGGGGTTCGTCCTCGTCTTCGCTTGGTGTGTCGAGCCCCTTGTGTTCGGCGTTGAGTCTACCGGATTGTTTGAAAACCCAACAATCTTTGTGGGTATGGTTAGCAGGCTTTCCGGGAGTGCTATGTATTTGACATATCCTATCCAAGATTTTGTTTAGGTTGGATAGGTCGTCCCTGTTATCTTGGAGGGGCGGCTTTTTCTGATTCCGTCGTGAGCTTTTGAATCCGGCGTTGACTGCCGTGCTCTTCGGACTTTTTTCCTTAGTCCAGCGACGGTCCTTATTGCGTCGCGGTTTTCCGTTTCCATCCCTAGTTTCAGATGTACTTGGTTCACTGGTGCTGCATCTTGCCAACCAGCTGTCCTCTCCTACGCAAAAGTGGGTCATGAGATTTGTTAGTGCGGCCATTGTTCTTGGCTTTTCTTGGCCGAGGTGTCTGGCGAGCCATTCGTCTCGGACATTATGCCTAAAAGCCGCTAATGCTTCGGCGTCCGGACAGTCGACTATCTGATTCTTTTTAGTAAGAAATCTATTCCAGAATTGCCGAGCTGACTCTCTGGGCTGTTGAGTTATGTGACTAAGATCGTCTGCATCCGGAGGGCGGACATAGGTCCCTTGAAAATTTGCTCGGAAAGCGTCCTCGGGCTCTTCCCAACTTTCGATTGTGTTTTCAGGAAGGCTTTTGAGCCAATGTCGGGCTGGCCCTTTAAGCTTGAGGGGTAAGTATTTTATGGCGTGGAGGTCATCTCCTCTAGCCATATGTATGTGGAGGATATAATCCTCGATCCAGACTCCAGGGTCTGTTGTTCCATCATATGCCTCTATGTTTACGGGTTTGAATCCCGCTGGAAATTCATAATCCAGGACCTCATCGGTGAAACATAGGGGGTGTGCGGCACCCTTGTATTTGGGTGTGCCAGATTCTGATAATGGCTTTATTGCATTTCTTACGAGAGCTTGCTTTCTTGGCCCGTAAATGGACCTGGCTGGGCCATGATGCAATCCTTAAGTGGTCGCATGCCGGCTTAAGTGCGGCGCTGCTTGCCGCTTTATGCTGGCCATGGGGTCGTCTATCCGACCGTGTGGCTTTCTCACTTTTGGAATGCGAGGGCTCTAAGGCCTCCTCGTCGAATTCAGGCAGTAGCTTTCTCTTCGGATAGCTTTTAGTGCGGCGACTGTCGCCGTGTTTTTCTGCGGTATTGATTACTTTACTCCATCTGATCCTGAGTGCATCTTCCGCAGTTTTTAGCTTCCGCTTCTGCTTTTTCAGGCTGCGTGCGGTTGCAACGAGCCGTTTTTGGAGGTTCTTCTGCTTCGTGGGCTTGTCCGGCGTAGGGTCGTCCGGAATGCCATTTTCGCCGGGGGAGGGATGTTCTGTTTCTCTATCCGGGTTGTCCTGTTGGGACGGTTGATCTAAGGCATGCTCATCGTCTACCGGCTCATCTTGCTTTATGGCTGGGTCTTTAGCGAGGCGGGGCTTTGGTCAGCGTTTGCGCCGACGCTCTGATTGTTTTTCAAGAGATCGATCCCTCTTTCCATCCCCGTTTTCCTCGTTGTTGCTTCCTTTAGGGGTATCCACCATGTACACATCGTGAGATGAGGTGGCTGTCCGATGCCCTATAGGCGTTGGTTCTTGGTTGTCTCCTGCATCGTCGTCCATACCGTCGATGTCTTCGGAGTCGAAGTCGAGCATGTCGGTTATGTCGTCGACAGTGGCTACGAAGTGGGTGGTGGGTGGGTTTTGAATTTCTTCATCATCCGAATCCCATCCTTGCTGACCGTAGTCCGGCCAGGGCTCTCCTGATAAAGAGAGAGACTTTAGCGAATTCAGGATGTCGCCGAAGGGCGAGTGCTGAAAGATGTCTGCGGCGGTGAACTCCATTATCGGCGCCCAATCGGATTCGATCGGCAGGGGCGCGGGGGGCTCGGAGTTCGGAAAGGAATCCGGCTCCTCGGAGTCACGGGCCATGCGGAGTGCGGGGCTGGAGTTCGGCTCGATTGCCTCTGAGATCGCAGCCCCTGAGGCAGCGTACAACCGCTGATCCTTTATCGGCGCAGTAGGCTCCGAATCAATGGTCGGAACCGGTGCGTGTGCGGCCTCCAAGGCACTATTCGGCGGCAGAGCTTTATCATGCCCATCGAGACAGTGCGGCGCGCTTGGCTGTGGCTCGAATCCGTCGAAGATCAAGTCCCCGCGGGTGTCAGCCGTGTAGTTTAGGCTTCCAAACCTGACCTGATGGCCAGGGGCGTAGCTTTCGATCTGCTTAAGGTGGCCAAGCGAATTGGCCCGCAGTGCGAAGCCGCCGAAGACGAAGATCTGTCCGGGGAGAAAAGTCTCACCCTGGACTGCGTCGTTGTTGATGGTCGAAGGAACCATCGGGCCTAAAGGCGACGACACAAAGGAACTCTCAATGAAAGCACCAATGTCGGTGTCAAAACCGGCGGATCTCGGGTAGGGGGTCCCAAACTGTGCGTCTAGGCCGGATGGTAACAGGAGGCAAGGAACACGATGTTTTACCCAGGTTCGGGCCCTCTTGATGGAGGTAAAACCCTACATCTTGCTTGATTAATATTGATGATATGGGTATTACAAGAGTAGATCTACCACGAGATCGAGGAGGCTAAACCCTAGAAGCTAGCCTATGGTATGATTGTTGTATGATGAAGTTGTCCTACGGACTAAAAACCCTCTGGTTTATATAGACACCGGAGAGGGTTAGGGTTACACAAAGTCGGTTACAATGGTAGGAGATCTTGAATATCCGCATCGCCAAGCTTGCCTTCCACGCGAAGGAAAGTCCCATCCGGACACGGGATGAAGTCTTCAATCTTGTATCTTCATGGTCCTGGAGTCCGGCTGAAGGTATAGTCCGGCTACCCGAACACCCCCTAATCCAGGACTCCCTCAGCTGGGCTTAAGGTTTTCATCAGATTCATTCTCATTTGATTCAGAGGAGGTATATTTGAGTACCTTGGCACCCTTTGCCATGAGGCAATAGGTGGGAGCGTAGTCATCATCGCCTTCATCAGCCTTGTTGGCGAGGTCATTTTCTTCAGTGTTGAAGATAGACTTACTGACGAATGCAGTAGTGAGAGCTAGGCTCGCCACTCCGGATGCGAACTCCTCAGATGTCTCCTCTTCCTCATTTTCTTCAGATTCAGCCTCAGAGTCCATTTCCTTGCCAATGAATGCCCTAGCCTTCTTGGAGCTGCTCTTCTTGTGATATGAAGACTTTGAGGATTTTGATGATGAAGATTTTGTGGATTTCTTCTTTTTCTTCGCATCATCAGAACTGTAATCCTTGTATTTCTTCTTCTTTGATTCCTTTTCTCACTGAGGACAATCTTGAATGTAATGTCCAGGTTTCTTGCATTTGTGACAGAGCCTCCTCTTGTAGTCACTGGATGAGGAATCATTGCTCCTTGAGGGTCATCCAAGGCGACCATGTCTTGAGAACTTTTGGAACTTCTTCACGAGCAGAGCTAGATCATGGCTTAGTTCTTCAGGATCACCAAGGCTGCTACCAGAGTCTTCATCTTCGGACTCAGATACTGCCTTGGCCTTCAGTGCACGTGATCTGCCATAGCTCGAACCATAGAGATCTCTTTTTTCAGCAAGTTGGAACTCATGAGTATTTAGCCTCTCGAGAATATCAGCGGATCAAGTGACTTGTAATCAGCACGTTCTTGTATCATCAATGCCAGAGTGTCAAATGAGGAATCAAGTGATCTCAGCAATTTCTTCACCACCTCATGGTCGGTGATGTCAGTGGAACCAAGTGCTTGAACCTCATTTGAGATGTCAGTGAGGCGATCAAAGGTTTGTTGAACATTTTCATTGTCGAGTCTTTTGAAGCAGTTGAAGAGATTGCGAAGAACATCAACTCGAGAGTCACGCTGTGTTCAGACTCCTTCATTCACTTTGGACAGTCTATCGCAGATAAGCTTAGCAGTTTCCAAAGCACTCACTCTTCCATACTGTCCTTTGCTCAGATGGCCACATATGATATTCTTCGCTTGAGAATCGAGTTGCTTGAATCTCTTCACATCAGCAACATTCAGAGAAGGTGTGACTGAGGGAACACCATTTTCCACAACATACCAGAGATCGTTATCAATTGCCTCAAGATGCATTCGCATCTTATTCTTCCAGTAGGGGTAGTCCGTCCCATCGAAGGTAGGACACCCAGCAGAGACCTTGATCATACCTGCGATTGACATAACTAAAACTCTAGGCGGTTAAACCAAAATCACCTAGAACAAGGGAGTACCTTGCTCTGATACCAATTGAAAGTGCGTTATATCGACTAGAGGGGGGGTGAATAGGCGATTTTTATGAAATTCTTCACTGAGGAATTTGCCGGTGAGGAAATTCCTTAGCGAAGAACTACTAGCAGCGGAATAAGTACTCAAAAGTAAACATAATAGAACACAAGCATAGTCATCATGATGAAATGAAGACAGGCACAGAGTACAGGAAGAGTAAGCACAGGATAACACAGGATGAAGACAAACAGACTGAAGAAATTGAACTAAGGAAATTGAGAAAGTCTTCAAACACAGATATGAACAAACACACAACACAGTTATGAGGAAATGGAAGAGTTGAGGGAATAGAACCAGTAAGCTTGGTGAAGACAATGATTTGGTAGACCAGTTCCAACTGCTGTCTCAGTTGTACATCTGGTTGGAGCGGCTGAGTATTTAAACTCGAGGACACACAGTCTCGGACACCCAGTCCTGAACACGCAGCTCAGGACACCAAGTCCTCACCGTATTCTCCTTGAACTAAGGTCACACAGACCTCGCCCAATCACTCGTGGTAAGTCTTCAGGTGACTTCTGAACCTTCATAAACTTAGTCACTCGGCGATCCACAATTCCTCTTGGATGCTCTAGACCATGACGCCTAACCGTCTGGAAGAAGCACAGTCTTCAAAGGTAACAAGCGTCAGATCCACGCATGATCAATCTCTTCAGTGATGCTCAATCACTTGGGGTTTGTAGGTGTTTGGGTTTGGGTTTTTCCTCACTTCATGATTTTCGCTCAAAGTCCTCGGAGGATGGGTTGCTCTCAAATGACAAGTGTCAGTTTCTCTCGGAGCAGCCAACCAGCTAGTGGTTGTAGGGGGTGGCTATTTATAGCCTAGGGAGCAACCCGACATGATAAGACATAAATGCCCTTCAATGATATGACCGTTAGGTGGATAGATATTTTGGGACAGCTGGCGCATAGCACAACGACGGTCGGAATTTTGAGTAGCAAAATCCTCAGGGCTATCATGTTCCTCACTATGTTGGCAATCCGCACTGGCGAATTCCTAACTCCTCAGTCAGAGCAAATTCCTCAGAGACCAGAAGAACTTCGTCTCTGTCACTGAAGAATATGACTGGACTGTATGAGATTTCCAATGGCTTCACTCGAAGGGATTGGCAGGTGTAGGATTTTGAGTTGAGCATCACATGGAAATTTTTCCTTAGTATTTCCTCGAGCCCCTTTAACAGTACGGTGTTTCCTATGACTCAAGAAAGAGAAAATGAAACTACGAAAACAAAAGTCTTCACACTTCATGTTCCTCGAATGAATACCAAGTCTTCAAGGTCACACCAATTTATTCACTTTCAAAGTCTTCAGAAAGTCTTCAGAAATCCAAAGTCTTCAGTCAAAGAACTTCATTTTTAGGGGTCGACTTTCTCTGTAAATATCAAGCTCCTCATAGAATTATAGACATGTGTACACTCACAAACACATTAGTCCCTTAACCTATAAGTCTTCAATACACCAAAATCACTAAGGGGCACTAGATGCACTTACAATACACCTCTCCGGTCAATAACCAATTGTGGAACCTGGATGCCCATATTGGCTCCTACATATTCTGCAAAGATCTTTATCGGTCGAACCGTTATGACAACATACGTTAATCCCTTTGTTTCTCGGTATGTTACTTGCCTGAGATTCGATCGCTGGTATCTTCATACCTAGTTCAATCTCGTTACCGGCAAGTCTCTTTATTCATTCTGTAATACATCACCTCATGACTAACTCCTTAGCCTTTTACTTGCAAGCTTATGATGTGTATTACCGAGAGGGCCCAGAGATATGTCATGACCCCGATTCCAAGTCACATCGATTTAGCCGGTAACACCTCATATCACTTTGCGGCCTCACGCATGGTATTCCCACGGGTGTCGCCTGACCATGGCCCGGGACCGTTTGCGCCTTTTGGCTCACGTATATGATAGTGTCGCTAGCATCCATATGACAGAGAACCTGGGCCGACATGACTAGTCGTGAACCCAAAGTGGCACTAACTTACGGGGACAGGCATACATGAATCAACATCGAGCATGTCGGTCAACAGCGTGCCAATCCGGGCTGTAGCACTGGGCTAACAGGACTCCGGTGAACCGGACTGTAGCAGGCTAGGCAGGACACCGGATGTCACCGCGTGACATTTCCCCGAAGGGACACACACAGGAACAAAGTGAATCACATGTCGGCCAGTCAAGTGTTCCGGAGCAGTAGTGCTGGGCTAGCAGGACTCCGGTGAACCGGGCTGTAGCGGACTACTATGGCTCATGGAAGAACAAGACTACATTTCCCCATAAGAGAGGCTACCAAGGATAAACAACTAGGTTGTCGGATCCCACACATACCAAGCATTTCAATCATACACACAATATGCTCAATATGTGCAATACAACATGGCATCACAACAAGACTCTACGACTCAGAGTATTTATTCATTAGGCTCCGAGGAGCGAGATATTACAAACATGGGTCTCATGACCCAACATACAAGTCATACAAGCAATGAGCACATGTGAAGCTTAACTTGTCTTAGTACAGACAACTACAAATGAAAAAGGCTGAGAAGCCTGACTATCTACAAGACCCTCCCAAGGGTACAAGATCGTAGCTGAGGTAACGAGCTAAATGTAGAAGTCCAAGCGGAACTACTAGTGAGACTGAAGTCTCTCTGCAAAAACATAAATTAAGCAAACGTGAGTACAAATGTACCCAGCAAGACTTACATCAGAACTAGCTACATATGCATCAGGATCAAGAAAGGGGTGGTGGAGTTTAACTGCAGCAAGCCAGCTTTGACTCGGTGGCTATCCTAAACTACGACTGCAAGTAACTCTTTTGAGGTGGCGCACACGAGTCCACATATTCACCATATCAATACACCACTATGGATCTGCTCCCGTCTCCCTACGAGAACACCATCCATAGCACTCACACTTATCTTGCACATTTTAGATTATCCTCTTTCACTTGTCTATGAACTATGCAAGGGGTCCAAGTTTCCATATCCAAGGAATCCGGCTATTCGAATAGATAATGATAACCCTGCAGGGGTGTACTTCTTCACACAAGCTCTCGCCACTTACCACCATGTACACGTCGTGTATCTCGGCAACCTTCAAGCGGAAGCCTGGTGAGGGAGTTGGCCACGACCCAACTAATCACACAAGTCTCTCGTCCAGGTTTATCGCCTATTCGGGTTCCATCCGCAAGGAGATCCGGCCGGGGTGTCGCTCATGGCCCCAAATGATGTGAGCAGGGTTCCCAAGCCCACCATCTGGGTGCCACTTGGTACACCGGGCCACTGTGCCTAGTCTGTCCCAAGCCCACCTGTACCGGGTGCCACCTAGTAGACTACTAACACTACCTACAAACACCAGAAACTAGTTGCAACTCCAGGACAGAGATCAGGTTGATTAATAAGTCGGGAGAGCTTGGAGCGCCCAGAGCCCAATGTGTGGTAGTAACTGTTCATGGATCACAAACACAGAACTCAGTTCCTGAGGACGGCTGCAATGAGACAACCCACCATGTACTCCTACATGGCCTCTCACCACTACCTTTACCAAATCGTGTTCACACACTTAGCTCTCAACAGTAGGACATGTTCACCACATTCCAATTCATCCCCGATGAATCGGACCTGACTCAACTCTAAGCAGTAGCAGGCATGACAAACAAGCATGAATGAGTAGGCACATCAGGGCTTAAACAACTCCTACTCATGCTAGTGGGTTTCATCTATTTACTGTGGCAATGACAGGTCATGCAGAGGAAAGGGGTTCAGCTATCGCAACATGTAATAGTTGAATCGTTGTTGTCCTAATGCAGTAAAAGAGAGCAGGAGCGAGAGAATGGGATTGTATCGGAATGAACAAGGGGGTTTTTCTTGCCTGGCACTTCTGAAGATAGTATAGTTCTTCATCGGTGTCATTGATCTCATCGTCGGAACGTCGTCTACCGAGAGGGGACAATTACCGGAAAACAAGGAAGAACACAATCAATGCGATGCACAATATGATGCATGATCATGACATGGCAATATGCTTTGATTTGAGCTAATGCAACTAGCAATGATTTAAATGAAGTTGGTTTGAACCAAAGGTTCAAATTCAAACTCCATATGTGATTATTTAAATGCCAACATTTGATTTGACCTAACCAGCAGGCATAAGTTGCTCCAACATTCATGGAAGTAGTATGAATGGATAGATTGGAATTTTCTGATCATTTTTCATATATAATTTATCTTGTTTGGAGTTACGGATGAATTTCTATGATTTTTCAAAGTTTTGGATATTTTCTGAATTAAACAAATCATTTAAGATTTATTTAAATTCCAGAAAAGGATTACTACATCAGCCTGACATCATCATGACGTTAGCAGGTCAACGGGGCACGGTCCGGGTCAAACCTGATGCGTGGGACCCACTGGTCAGTGTCACAGAGCTGGCTAGTGTAGCTGACATGTGGCCCTGGTCAACGGCCACGTCAGCAGGGTTAAAGCTGACACGTGGGGCCACTGCATTAATCTAAAATAAACAGGGAATAAATCCCAGGGTTAATTTGGGCGCGGGGCCCATATGTCAGTGAGAGAGTGGGTTAATTAGCGGGGTAATTAGTCCCTAACGACGGTGCCACGTCAGCCACCGGAGACCAGCCGTCGGCGACCACAGGACACGGCGGGGGGCATGCCGTACTTGCGCTAGAGGCATCAGCTTGGCATGCTGAGGGCACCAGGGGATAGCCCTTGCTCTCGCGCATCCAGAGAACCAAGTGGGAGGTCGCGGGGTCACCGGAACTCATGCCGGCGACGAGCTTTGGTGGCGGCGGTGTTCGGTGGTGCACGGGCGCATCGCTACGGTGCATCAGTGAGCAAATGGAGAGGCTGGGCATCACCTGCTAGACATGGGGAGCACTAAGAGCAGCACGGTGAGGCCAGGGGAGCACAGGGGCTATGCGTGCAGCAGCAATGGCGGACAGCGGCTTCGGTGCTCGTGGGGAATGACGCTACGACATGGGGACGAGCATGCTGAGTTAGGGGAGAAGGTCCATGGCTCACGGTGAGTTGGCCGGTGCAGACGGCGGGGCCGGGGAAGCTCTGGACGCGACGAATCAAGCAGCGGGGATCGCCGGCACCGAGGTTGAAGAAGACATCAGGGACGGCGATGCGGTGCTTCCCTGGTTGCTTGGCTCAGCGTGGACGAAGAGGACGACGATGTGGAGCTCGGGGACGTGTCGAAGAGGCGACGGGGTGGCTCTAGCTACGGGTACGGCGATCGGCATCGGCGAGCTCGCACGGGCATGAGGTGTCGAGCGAGAGAGAGGAGGGGACGAGGACAAGGGAGTGGGCGAGAGGGTCCGGGGTGATGCGTGGCGTCGTCCAGACGCGTCGGGGCAGCGGCGGGAAGCAGGAGGTGGCGGGGCGCGTGCTCGCACGGGGCGGCCACGCGCGCGCTGTCCTCCTGGCGGGAGGTAGGTGGTGACTGGCAGATGCCAGTGGGCTGGGCCTCTGCTGGGCCTCTAGGTAAGCTGGGCCGCGGTGAGTTCTCTCTCTCTTTCTCTCTTTTAATTTCTACTTTGTTCTGTTTTCTAATTTGCAAATTTGTTTTTGATTTAGTAGCAACACCAAATCACTTCTATGAATCCTGAAAATATCCCTGGACACTTGCTGAATTATTTCAGTGGCCCAAAAATGGTTCCAACATTATTTGAACATTTAAATTATTTATAGTATTTAAATGCCCAAATTCAAATACAATAAGATTTAATTCAAAAATCCAGAATGGCCTAGAAATATGTGCATCATTTTTGGCAGAGGTTTTCACCTTTAACAAAAATCATGGACTTTTCTAAAGGGCATTTGGGTTCATTGAAAATATTTTTATTGAACCTAGTTGAATTCATTTGGTGTTAGGGTTTGAACAATCCCCATTTCAACTTTCAAAGAAATTTGGACATGATGCATGGATGCTTGTGCAACTATTTACAATGAAATTCTAGGCCTGTGACAACTCACCCCCGCTAAACGAAAATCTTGTTTCGAGATTCAAGACATGAGGTAAGAAGACAGAGGGGACACAAAGCTAGCACAATCTTCACGATCCAGGTTGCACTTCATAAGAATGTTGATTTGATCATCACCTTTGCCTCGATGTCTTGCTCTGAGAACTCCATCCAACACGACGATGACAAAAAGAAACTCTATAGGAATCGATCTTCTCAAAAATCAAGCGATACACGATCAACTCATGGAATGAGACATTGAATCATCTCTTGATATAAGAGACAAACACACATCAAGAGGGATGGAGAGAACAAATGATGAAAGTTCAATTTGGTAGGAAACACTCCCACACTTAAGTAGGATGGTGCATAGGTTTCAAGGTAGCGAGGAGTTGATTGCCATGATTCCATAACGGGGCACCTCAGGGAGGGCGACTCGTAGAATTATTCCCTTAAGTGGCAAAAAGAATTACTTTTGATTCAGAGATCATTGAAACTCTTTATACCAGCCTAAGGCAATTCACAAATGATCATTTGACGGAGTTCGAGGGAACGACATATTCGGGCTAGAATGAATGATGTGGGCTACCTTGTTGAAGACAACGCAATGGATGATTTTTGCTTATCATCGGAAACAGATGGGACCCATGGTAAGTCCACTTTTGAAGATGATCCTGAACAACAACTACTGAGGTGCAAGTTGGGAACAAAATGCAAATGTTGGGAATGATTCTGGTAACTGGGGAAGAAGTCAACAGTCGAGAGTGTTTCCAACGTTCCAATGGTTATAGAATCATCGAAGAAACTGAGAGCACAAGGATCCCTAAGGAACAACTTCAAGAATAAGTCATGTGAAATCCTCATGGGAGGTGACCAAACGGCTTAATCAAGATACTACAACAACGGTGCTTCCAGCTAGGTGTGTCCACTCCACTGGAACCTATATCATAGTTCTCGGAAGAAGTTCCAACCATCACATCTGCCTGAGATTCAAATCTAGTTGGTAACATGATAATTCAGACAATGTGTCTGGAAATAAAGTTTGCAACACAAATCGATGAGATGGCGTTGTGATATTCTCGGGAAATGGACTATGGTAGTAAGCTGCAAAACATGAGCTGGTTATGCTACACACATGTGAACATGTTGTCCAAGACAAGCATGACCATAGAGTAGTCTTACAATAAAACACTACCAAAATTTAGGTGAGGAACCATCATCGAGGACAACGGAATCTTGTGCATGACCTAGGATAGCACAACAACTCCTTTTCCTTGAACAAGTCAATCAGTGGCTTAGTGTGCTACGGAATTCATATGGAATGAAGATGATCAGTCTAACAGACCATGGAATACTTTGCACGTGCATGGCTGACTCGGAATGATTCCAGATGAGGTAAAACAAGTCTTCTCAAATTCATGGCGGCAAATTGCATCAATTGCACAAGAATTAGAGAAAGTCACTTCTTTCATCCAAGCATAAGCTTCATGAACAGGGCACGAAGATAATGCTTATAGAAGTTTCCAATACTAGCTGGATGTTCAACACGAATCATGGACAAGATGAAATGTTGTCAATGGGCTCAACAGCAACTCATCGGAATTTCCATATCATTGGACTTCCACCATTATGTGAACAATGTGATAGCATTGGTCAGACCCAAAAGATATAATGGCGTATGCTCGAGGGATCAACCACGAGTAAGACAGCATTACGAATATCGTTGGTTCTGATTTGATTTGACGATGGCCCACACTCAAATCAAGGTTTGGGGCAACACGATAGGTCCAACAACTGATCACAGGGACCAATCGATGAAGATATCATCTTTCTCCAACAACCACACAAACACAAGGATATCCCTTTGAAAATGAACTAAGTGGGACAAGCTTTCATCTTCCAACTCTCCAAGTTATTGTTTAGCTTATTGAACTAGTTCACGGGTATCCAACACAGAATCTTGGAGAATGGGTGGTTTAGAGGAAAACCAACATGATCACGAGCTCACCATAATAGTCAGGGGAAACCCTGGTAGTACTTCAGAGAAGATATCCGGAAAATCACGAACCACTAATATGTCTCTAAGCTCGAGAACAATCTTGCTTTTCAAGGCAAGACGACATGATCAGAAAAGCAAGGGATTCAATCCTAGCTCAAAGATCGAAGGGTACACCAGGAAAATGGTCTAGGTAGCACAATCTATCTTAGAATCATGATTCCATAGCCAACATGCTAAGTATGAGGTTATTGTCCATTAACTACTAAGCAACACAGTTGCTAGGAGTATTGATTTCACACATCACAATTCACTTGTCAGTATTCCGGTTGCGACAACGCGACACCGAGGAATGAATAATGATGGCGAGAAGTATCACTACGTAAAGAATTCATAAGGGAAGGTGCAATTCTCATGACATTCCTGACATAAAGTGGATAATACTTCAGGGTAGAACAGACCAATAGCTTGATTGCATTTGATCTGCGAATACAACTGCTTTGACCCAATCCTAGAAATGGATGAGGTACTGGAGTTTGTTTGTCCTAGTCATTCTGAACTAGAATGGCTTGACAGACCACAAGAACGATAGGCACCGATGAACGAATGCTCATATACTCTTGACTATCAATTGATAGATGAAGGTCGGAATATAACTGAAGGGGGACAACTCAAAGGAACATATAACTTTCTGAGTTGTGGATGCATAGATTAGTATGTCGAACGAGTTCAACATATTTCTTCCGGATAACCCATGCAGAAAGGTAGAACTGGCAGAATCACAATTATGAATGGAGAACTCCTCAGGAGTACTCTAATGGTGAACTTTTGGTTCAAAGAACTTCTGCCTTAATGGTTCATGGTATTTGGAAGAAGGAAATACCACGGACCTCGAGGACTATCACAAGGTTACTAATATCTTAAGGGAACTAGCAAATACTAACAACATGAAGTAGGGTGAATCTCGGGTTCAAAACCCAGGAGTAGAATACCTACTACTAAATGGCATCACGGGATGCTTTCAAGAATGATGGCCAGAATCATCACACTGGGGATACGGAAGCATTGCTAAATTCTTGAGGACACCTAGGGTCATAATACTAACTCCAACATACACGTCAAGGCAACAGAGTACCTCAACACACCGATTAGTGTGCTTAATCTGGCCCAGAAATACAACGGGAACATGGAGGAAATATTTGCATGTGCATCAGACTATTTAGAAACCTGGGATGACTCTGACAGCATAACGGCTGTAAATGCTCAAAATGATTTGAGACATCCTGCAAAAATGGTGGCATAACCACTCAACATCACAATATCAAGGTTCTGAGGCCAGCTATGAACATATGGAAGTAGTAGGAACTGAACTGAGGCTTGAATTCAACAATCCTAGGCAACTACGGTTTAGTAACATGCCATCCTGAGAGATAGAAGAGAAGCCTAGTTCTTAACCCCCGTAGAAAAGAAGAGGTTGACTCAGAGCAGAAGGGCATAAGGTAAAGGAGTAAAAAGAGCCTTACGTTCCCATCCACAATCAATTCCCTTATATAACTAAAGCATTTCTAGACTCAACTTCGACCAGCTTGGCTTGGTAATCCTACAGGCAGTCAGGCTCTGATACCAAAGCTGTCAGGACCCCGATTCCAAGTCACATCGATCTAGCCGGTAACACCTCATATCACTTTGCGGCCTGACACACGGTATTCCCACGGGTGTCGCCTTACCATGGCCCAGGACCGTTTGCGCCTTTTGGCTCACGTATATGATAGTGTCGCTAGCATCCATGTGACAGAGAACCCAGGCCGACATGACTAGTCATGAACCCAAAGTGGCATTAACTTATGGGGACAGGCATACATGAATCAACATCGAGCATGTCGGTCAGCAGCGTGCGAATCCGGGCTGTAGCACTGGGCTAACAGGACTCTGGTGAACCGGGCTGTAGCAGGCTAGGCAGGACTCCGGATGTCACCGCATGACATTTCCCCGAAGGGACAAACACAGGAACGAAGTGAATCACATGCCGGCCAGTCAATTGTTCCGGAGCAGTAGTGCTGGGCTAGCAGGACTCCGGTGAACCGGGCTGTAGCGGACTACTATGGCTCATGGAAGCACAAGACTACATTTCCCCATAAGAGAGGCTACCAAGGATAAACAACTAGGTTGTCGGATCCCACACATACCAAGCATTTCAATCATACACACAATATGCTCAATATGTGCAATACAACATGGCATCACAACAAGACTCTACGACTCAGAGTATTTATTCATTAGGCTCCAAGGAGCGAGATATTACAAACATGGGTCTCATGACCCAACATACAAGTCATAGAAGCAATGAGCACATGCGGAAGCTTAACTTGTCTGAGTACAAACAACTACAAATGAAAAAGGCTGAGAATCCTGACTATCTACAAGACCCTCCCAAGGGTACAAGATCGTAGCTGAGGTAACGAGCTAAACGTCGAAGTCCAAGCGGAACTACTAGTGAGACTGAAGTCTCTCTGCAAAAACATAAATTAAGCAAACGTGAGTACAAATGTACCCAGCAAGACTTACATCAGAACTAACTACATATGCAATAGTATCAAGAAAGGGGTGGTGGAGTTTAACCGCAGCAAGCCAGCTTTGACTCGGTGGCTTTCCTAAACTACGACTGCAAGTAACTCTTTTGAGGTGGCGCACACGAGTCCACATATTCACCATATCAATACACCACTATGGATCCGCTCCTGTCTCCCTACGAGAACGCCATCCATAGCACTCACGCTTATCTTGCGCATTTTAGAGTATCCACTTTCACTTGTCTATGAACTATGCAAGGGGTCCAAGTTTCCATATCCGAGGAATCCGGCTATTCGAATAGATAGTGATAACCCTGCAGGGGTGTACTTCTTGACACACGCTCTCGCCACTTGCCACCATGTACACGTCGTGTATCTCGGCAACCTTCAAGCGTAAGCCTGGTGAGGGAGTCGGCCACGACCTGACTAATCACACAAGTCTCTCGTCCAGGTTTCTCGCCTATTCGGGTTCCATCCGCAAGGAGATCCGGCCGGGGTGTCGCTCATGGCCCCAAACGATGTGAGCAGGGTTCCCAAGCCCACCATCCGGGTGCCACTTGGTACACCGGGCCACTGTGCCTAGTCTGTCCCAAGCCCACTTGTACCGGGTACCACCTAGTAGACTACTAACACTACCTACAAACACCAGAAACTAGTTGCAACTCCTGGACAGATATCAGGTTGATTAATAAGTCGAGAGAGCTTGGAGCGCCCGGAGCCCAATGTGTGGTAGTAACTATTCATGGATCACAAACACAGAACTCAGTTCCTGAGGACGGCTGCAATGAGACAACCCACCATGTACTCCTACATGGCCTCTCACCACTACCTTTACCAAATCGTGTTCACACACTTAGCTCTCAACAGTAGGACATGTTCACCACATTCCAATTCATCCCCGATGAATCGGACCTGACTCAACTCTAAGCAGTAGCAGGCATGACAAACAAGCATGAATGAGTAGGCACATCAGGGCTTAAACAACTCCTACTCATGCTAGTGGGTTTCATCTATTTACTGTGGCAATGACAGGTCATGCAGAGGAAAGGGGTTCAGCTACCGCAGCATGTAATAGTTGAATCGTTGTTGTCCTAATGCAGTAAAAGCGAGCAGGACTGAGAGAATAGGATTGTATCGGAATGAACAAGGGGTTTTTGCTTGCCTGGCACTTCTGAAGATAGTATAGTTCTTCATCGGTGTCATCGATCTCATCGTCGGAACGTCGTCTACTGAGAGGGGACAATTACCAGCAAACAAGGAAGAACACAATCAATGCGATGCACAATATGATGCATGATCATGACATGGCAATATGCTGTGATTTGAGGTAATGCTACTAGCAATGATTTAAATGAAGTTGGTTTGAACCAAAGGTTCAAATTCAAACTCCATATGTGATTATTTAAATGCCAACATTTGATTTAAACTGATCAGCAGGCATAAGTTGCTCAAACATGCATGGAAATAGCATGAATGGATAGATTGGATTTTTCTGATCATTTTTCATATATAATTTATCTTCTTTGGAGTTACGGTTGAATTTCTATGATTTTTCAAAGTTTTGGATATTTTACGAATTAAACAAATCATTTAAGATTTATTTAAATTCCAGAAAAGGATTACCACGTCAGCCTGACATCATCATGACGTCAACTGGTCAACGGGGCACGGCCCGGGTCAAACCTGATGCGTGGGACCCACTGGTCAGTGTCACAGAGCTGGCTAGTGTAGCTGACATGTGGCCCTGGTCAACGGCCACGTCAGCAGGGTCAAAGCTGACGTGTGGGGCCACTGGATTAATCTAAAATAAAGAGGGAATAAATCCCAGGGTTAATTTGGGCGCGGGGCCCATATGTCAGTTGGAGAGTGGGTTAATTAGCAGGGTAATTAGTCCCTAACGACGGTGCCACGTCAGCCACCGGAGACCAGCCGACGGCGACCACAAGACACGGCGGGGGGGGGGGGCACGCCAGACTTGCACTAGAGGCGTCAGCTTGGCACGCTGAGGGCACCAGGGGAGAGCCCTTGCTCTCGCGCATCCAGAGAACCAAGTGGGAGGTCGCGGGTTCACCGGAACTCATGCCGGCGACGAGCTTTGGCGGTGGTGGTGTTCGGTGGTGCACGGGCGTGTCGCTACGGTGCATCAGTGAGCAAATGGAGAGGCTGGGCAGCACCTGCTAGACACGGGGAGCACTAAGAGCAGCATGGTGAGGCCAGGGGAGCACGTGGGCTATGCGTGCAGCAGCAATGGCGGACGGCGGCTTCGGTGCTCGTGGGGAATGACGCTACGGCATGGGGACGAGCATGCTGAGTTAGGGGAGAAGGTCAGTGGCTCACGGTGAGTCGGCCGGTGCAGACGGCGGGCCGGGGAAGCTCTGGACGCGATGAATCAAGCGGCGGGGATCGCCGGCACCGAGGTTGAAGAAGACGTCAGGGACGGCGATGCGGTGCTTCCCTGGTTGCTTGGCTCAGCATGGAGGAAGAGGACGACGATGCGGAGCTCGGGGACGTGACGGAGAGGCGAGGGGGTGGCTCTGGCTATGGGTACGGCGATCGGCGTCGGCGAGCTCGCACGGGCATGAGGTGTCGAGCGAGAGAGAGGAGGGGACGAGGACAAGGGAGTGGGCGAGAGGGTCTGGGGTGATGCGTGGCGTCGTCCAGACGCGTCGAGGCAGTGGCGGGAAGCAGGAGGTGGCGGGGCGCGTGCTCGCACGGGGCGGCCACGCGCGCGCTGTCCTCCTGGCGGGAGGTAGGTGGTGACTGGCAAAGGCCAGTGGGCTGGGCCTCTGCTGGGCCTCTAGGTAAGCTGGGCCGCGGTGAGTTCTCTCTCTCTTTCTCTCTTTTAATTTCTACTTTGTTCTGTTTTCTAATTTGCAAATTTGTTTCTGATTTAGTAGCAACACCAAATCACTTCTATGAATCCTGAAAATATTCCTGGACACTTGCTGAATTATTTCAGTGGCCCAAAAATAGTTCCAACATTATTTGAACATTTAAATTATTTATAGTATTTAAATGCCCAAAGTCAAATACAATAAGATTTAATTCAAAAATCCAGAATGGCCTAGAAATATGTACATCATTTTTGGCAGAGGTTTTCACCTTTAACAAAAATCATGGACTTTTCTAAAGGGCATTTGGGTTCATTGAAAATATTTTTATTGAACCTAGTTGAATTCATTTGGTGTTAGGGTTTGAACAATCCCCATTTCAACTTTCAAAGAAATTTGGACATGATGCATGGATGCTTGTGCAACTATTTGCAATGAAATTCTAGGGCTCTGACAAGATACCTCTCCGATACTCGGAGTGACAAATACTAATCTCGATCTATGCCAACTCAACAAACACCTTCAGAGATACATGTAGATCATCTTTATAATCACCCAGTTACGCTGTGATGTTTGATTGCACACAAGGCATTCCTCCGGTATCCGGAAGTTGCATAATCTCATAGTCGAAGGAATATGTATTTGACAGGAAGAAAGCAATAGCAATAAAACTGAACGATCATAATGCTAAGCTAACTGATGGGTCTTGTCCATCACATCATTCTCCTAATGATGTGATCTCGTTATCAAATGACAATTCATGTCCATGTCTAGGAAACCTTAACCATCTTTGATCAACGAGCTAGTCAAGTAGAGGCTCACTAGGGACACGGTGTTTGTCTATGTATTCACACATGTATTTAGGTTTCCAATCAATACAATTCTACCATGAATAATAAACATTTATCATGAATAAGGAAATATAAAATAACAACTTTATTATTGCCTCTAGGGCATATTTCCTTTAGTTTCCCCATGCCGGTTTTCACAATGGTGATTAAGGGCTTTCCCATGAACGCGACATACAGCTTTAGGGTTTTCTGTTATTCCCTTATTTCAATGTTCAGGGAAGGAGGGAGATAGGTACTATCACTACAAACCTTCGCGAGCCTACCGTCACACCAATAATAAATCCCTCAAGACAAAAGTGGCTAGTGTTGAGTGGTCGACCTTCATAACATCATGAGGAAATTAATATCCTCAAGAACTAATACAACTACTCAAACACATAGAAAAGAGGATGATATGATCTCTTATAGGAATTCAATTCTAATCATGGAAGTCATCCATATCCTCAAGAACTAATACAACTACTCAAACATTAAAAGGGGAAACATAGAAGGGACAGACATGATACAAGCTGACACCGAGTCAAGGAAAGAGAAAGGCATGGCGGTGTTGGTGGATATGGCACCGGCCTGAAGGCCAGTGCGACGTAGTGGTGAAGCCTCCTCTTCCTTATTCTCATCTTGTCCCTTCATCTATGGAGGTGGTCTTGGAGCAACAATTGAGGTTATGGATATCGATCTTGGATCACAATGGTTGGCAAAGATGCTCGATGACTAGTGTTGGAGGTGCATATATAGGAGGCCACCTCGAGTCTCCTCCGTTGATGTAGCTCCTCCCTTTTTTATCAAAGGGCTCTAGATGAGCCAAATCCAATCCCAATACCTCCTTTGGTGGTCAAGGAAAACATGGGAACAAACAGAGACGAAGTCCATGAAGAATCACGAAAGATTTGGGCGATTTCGCAACTTTCTAAGCCTGCTACAACTGCCGGTATGACCTAGCATGGTCGTATCTGATGCGATCATTTGCTTTGGACCCCTTTAGTATATTGGCCACCATTTCTTCCTACAAACTCCTATTTAGGAATTCTTGGGCTTGGAAGCGTGAACGAGCCGGATGCACCTGTGGCATTGGTGACGATACAATAGTCCGGGGGGTCCCATCACACGAGAGGCATGACATTGGGCTAGCCTCAAGGCCCAGGGGGCTGGCGGTAATTTAAGCAGGCATTCTAGGGTCCTGGCTCGAAGGTGAACCATGGTTTTGGCTGCATCTCAAAGTTGTTAACGATCCGATCTAACCTCGAATACATCTTCATAGTGATCCGGGACCTTGACCGTAGGGCGATTTTTTTTGTTTTCTACTACGTTTTCCAATAGTGGCATCATGAACGGTTCTATGAGTAGATGCAGGTTTCGATCTAGATCACATGTGATTGTGAGGGTATTGCACACAAATTTTAGTAATGAATTGCCAAAAGGATTAAGAACTAGATGAGTTCTAGAGCTTAAATTGTGCGAGTAAAAGATAAGATCTTCTACTTGATGTTCTTGTTTGCTTCCCACGAGTGTTGCTTCAGTTTTGTTCGTGGGCAGCATGATATAGCTTTCTACAGAGATCTGACAATCGATTGACTCTCGCTATCAATGATTTGTTCACAGTTCTTTGGGCTACATCATAGTAAAGAATAGTAAACCATCGCAAACACGAGAGGGCATGGAGATGTTTGATCTTCATAGGGGTCACGCATTTGGACGAATTTTAGTGTGAGGCTAGAGATTTTTAGTTAAGTCTCTTCCCTCACACACACCCCAAAGTTAATCTAGCAAGAAGAATAATCATACTTGATGGTGGACATAGGTAGCTAGTGTTCTTCGTTAACCATAGAAGCCACGTAAATTTAAATTTCCCAAACCAATTAGAGGCCATCTAACTTGGTTTTGCAGGATGCATGTGATGTGGTATAGCCTTCGTCATGATAATGAATTTATGTATGAGATGCTTATATGATGTAACGTTAAGTGGCCTCGCGTCATAGTACAACATGATGGCTAGAGCCAAAGGATTGTCACTTTAATGACCCACGTGTCAACCTCGTTATTTTAACTTTTTTATTGACGGGAGTGACAGACATGTTACGGAGGACCCCGACGCAAGGAGGCTTCACCAGGCGGATGGGATCAAGATTGTTGCCACGACAGCACTTCAGAGAAGTTTCATGAAGACCCTGGAGGACCATGAAGACATCCCCAGCGCCAAGGGCTATACCATATCATGCTATTATGAATTTCCTAAGACGTTTATCCCTTTCTGATTGCACCCTTTTGATTGTGCAGTGGCCGTTTTTATTAGGGTGATCTCTCACTGAAAATATCAAGTTTTTAGTGCTCTTTCTAGTGTAGCAACCGTCTATAACTCGTAGCATTCCCGGGTACGTCATGCCCACATGAGTATGAACGGATCGTGAGGTGTAAGCCGAGTGAAGGTCAGACCTCATGATGGAAACACTTGGTTCTCTTGAAGTTCTAGCAGTTGTCCTGAGCTCGGAGCACGAAGCATCTAAAGATGAACAAGAGTCACGTTGAGATTTGATCACCAAGTTGGCCTGCCGATTGAAGTTCACGTCATCAGTGATGTCAACATGAATGGCGGTGAATTAAATATGGGTCTTGAATCACTCAAAATTAATTATGAGAGATATTGATTTGAGTGGGAGCACAATTATGAATTAGTTAAGTTTAATCATTTGTGCAACTAATTATGAACATTTCTGTGTAGCTTGCATAATGGTTGTGGAATAATGGCTCGCAGATCCATCGTTCTTGTTGAAATTGATTAGCTATTTTTTATCTGGTTGAATCTTTACAATTGGTAAACTTAATGAGATGCTCGTCCTCTAAAGTGTCGAGAATGATTTTGTCCTATTGCGTGCTTTCAATTCTCTCCCACAGATGTCATGGATGATGAGACTCACGTCTTTCGATCCAAAAGGCTAGAATCCTATTACGGACTACTTGCTTCCAAGAAATCTGAACTTAAAAATGTTTGGGATAGTCATGTGATATTCTTGAAACTGAAATTGTTTTCAGAAACAAAAAAGATTAAAAGATATGTGATATCTAAAGAAGTATTTGCTTGCAAGTTCTAGTGAAGCATTCAACTAGGTATAAGACTGGAATGCATAGGATCCGGAAAAAGATCAGTCGTCAGTTGATGGTGAAAACTTAAAGAGAAAGAACAAATTTGAAGGATGTAATGAGACTTACACACCTAGGAAAGTTTGGGGCTCACGCCACTCTTAAAGTCGGATACTTCTTCTGTGATTCGGAGAAATATTGGAAGTAAAACTATAAGAAGTAAAAAGACAGAAAGAAAGAAAACTGGAATGCCCAACTCAGTTATGAATGTCATACAAGTTATAAGATGTAGAGAAAGTTGGTCAAGTAAGTGTATTTTTTGGGAATTTTGATTAAATTGTTGAACACTAATTTTCCGGGATTGTGGTTAAAAGTTGATCACAAGGATACCGACGTGATTGCATGTTGTTGCGAATTGATGCAATAACTACTATGACCTAAATGACCAATAAATAATGAGGTTAAAATATCTGGTGAAAACTTTGCAAAAGTTATGATACTTTTTAATCAGCATATTACCTTTGTATTTATTGTTATAATTCACTTTGGAGTTTTGTACACTTTAGCCCATTGCATAGAAATTGCAAGGAGCTTGTTCATGAGAAAACAATAGTTGTTCAGTGTTATGAACAAAAGGCCATACTCATATTGTGAATAGGAAGAAAAAAGGAAAAAAATCACGAATCTAAAAATATGTTCGCAAAAAAAAGAGAAACAGAAAAGAAAAGAATAAATGAAAAATAGGAAGGAAAAACTAAAAAGCAAAGGAAGAAAAAACAATGAAAAAGTAACCGGTTCAGGGAAGGTTCTAGAACATAACTAAAACCAGTATGGGAAAAACCGAAATGGGTCGGCCTAGCAGAGGACCAGGTGCACTAGAGGGGTACACGCTAGGTTGCTATGTAGCGTGTAGTAGTGACCTACGCGCGGAATAGGATTCCGCGTTGTGTGGCTAGTGTGGGTGGGAAAAGGCAGCCGCGCAGGTATCATGACCTTTTCTTTAACCCAAATAATAATGCCACACGTCAGGGTCATGGCATTCCAGTCTTGTCATTTTTTCATGACAATTTCAGTGATGTAAGGATGACAAATTTCAGTGACACACGACAAGTTTCTGTCAAAAATAAACTGAAGCACGAAGTTGTCATGCTTGTCAACTAAAGTTTCCATACTCACGTAACTAAATTTGCCATCAAAAATGTTTGGAGTTGGCTTATACTCGTACCTGATGTGTGGCACTTACCAGGAAGCCCAGCAAACAATAATCGTAGTTTGAAGTTTCAACCAAATCTGACCATTTTGCTGAGAGGGCCAGCCATTTTGGTGTTGAACATGACCATACTAACCCGCCACGCCGCATACTGGGTAAGAAAATCCTTATAAATTTATGGGGATAACGACGGCTTTGTGGTCCAACACCACTGAACTTAAGCCAAACAAGCGCCACGCGTACTGGCGTTAAGAAAAACTTGCATTTGGGCTGAAGTAAATAGAAAATCTGCAATGAGTGTATTCAAATTCCCGAAGAAAATCTACAAGGGGATCACTGATACTATATCACATTTTTGGTGGGGTGACGGAGAGGACCAACGCAAATTACATTGGTTCGCTTGGTGGAAGATGTGCATACCCAAGCTTTGGGGAGGTATGGGTTTCCGGGATATCCACAGTTTTAATCTAGCAATGCTTGCCAAACAGTGCTGGAGGCTTATTGAAAATTATGACTCCCTTTGTGCAAAGGTGTTGAGAGCCAAATATTATCCTTCTGGTGATCTTTTGAATTGTGCTCTAAAAAAGGTATCATCTTATATATGGCAGAGCATATGGTCAGGCATTCAAACAGTTAAGAATGGTTGCATTTGGAGAGTGGGAAACGGTTTGAAAATCAATATCTGGGATGATTGTTGGATCCCCAACAGTAGTTCGAGGAAGATTATTACTCCAAGAGGTAACTGTCTCCTTACTATAGTCAATGAGCTCATAGATCCATCTAATGGTGACTGGGATGAAACTTTGATTCAGGATAACTTCTGGCATATAGATGCGGAAAGGATTCTACAAATTCCAATCTATCAGTATGATACAGAGGATTTTATAGCCTGGCACCTCACCAAGTCGGGCATTTTTAGCGTCCGGTCTGCGTATTATAAACAGTGGGAGGTCAGTTATGAATCAAAAAATGCAAATCTATTCGGCGTACAAGGATCCTGCCCTCATCCAGTATGGAAGAGGCTATGGAGTTTGAAAGTCCCGGGTAAGGTAAAAATATTCTTGTGGAGATGCCTACACAATGCTATACCATGCTGCTGTGTTTTAGCAAACAAACATATCTTAAACTCTGCACAATGTCCTATATGCTCTCTGTTTGCTGAAGACACAGCGCATTTGCTTTTTAAATGTGGGCGAGCCAAAGAGATTTGGACAAGTCTTGGACTGCATGAACTCATGACCAAACTAGCAGTGCCAGGGCGTACAGGTGCAGAGATACTGGAGATTCTTCTTTGTGACTCCACGCACCAAATAAACTACATGGATGTGGTGGAGCTACCTGAGCTGGTATCTATCGCGAGTTGGTACTTATGGTGGCAACGGAGGCTTATTGTTCGACAGGAACCAGTTCAACCTCCCACGCGGACGGGTCAGGCTATCCGAGCTTTAGCTCTGAATTTTGTACGGGCGTCGTGTAAAATGCCTGTAACTCCGCATTTGAACAGATGGAAAAAACCTCTACAAAATCAACTGGCTCTGAATGTTGATGCTGCGTTTTCGGATGATGATAATATGGGTGCGTGTGATGCAGTCATCCGAGATAGTGCGGGTATGTTCGTCTGTGCGGCTACAGCAAAGCTTGATCATGTGCCAGATGCTTTTAGTGCCGAAGCTGCAGCCCTAGTAGAAGGTCTAAAACTTGCTAATTCTGTTGGCTGCAACTCCATTCTGGTACAGATGGACTGTTTGAATCTTGTCGAAAGTCTACAGCAAAATACAGGCCACTCCACAATAGCAGCTCCAATTCTGGAGGATTGCCGGTTACTGTTACTCAATTTCGGGAAGATCATTTTAAAGCATTGTAATCGTGAATCTAATATGGTAGCTCATGTGCTAGCGTAAAATGGACGTGTAGATCCACTGAACTTGTGGTTGGACTCACCTCCGGCATTTATTTTGGAACTTTTAGCGGACGATGTAAACGTTGGTTAAATTATAAATAAAGCTAGCCATGATGGCCTTTCCCTAAAAAAAGAAAAAGAAAAACTTGCATTTGAGTTGGGAAATGACAATTCGCTGTTCAATGACATCGGTTCCAAAACACCAACGGCATATTCTTTGGTACCCGTGGATCATTTGACCAATTAGAACTTGTAAACACAAGGAATGGGCCGTGAATCGCGGTTCTTCCATTTTGCTGCAGCTGCACGGTTGTAGTTCAACGACTTGAAATTGAATTGGCTGTATGCATTTTTTTTAACTTTCGATCTATTTATCTTCAATCATGGTAGGGTGGTTGCTATATCAACATAGCGGGGCGAAAGCCTTTTGATAGAACAACGAAAATAATAAAAATTATATCCGTATCCGTAAACCATCTAACGACGACTACAAGCACTGAAGCAAGCCGAAGACGCGCTACCGTCATCGCCCCTCCCTCGCAGGAGCCAGGAAAAATTTATTGTAGACAGTCGGGAAGTCGCCGTGCTAAGACCACATAGGACCAGCGCACCGGAACAGCAACCGCCGCCGACGAAGAGTAGCCTAGATCGAAAGGATCCAACCTGAAGCGACACGAACGTAGACGAACAGATCCGAGCAGACCTACCATGGGCATAACCACCGGAGACACACCTCCACACGCCCATCGACGATGCTAGACACATCTGTGGGACGAGGGATAGGCGAGGAGAATCTTATTCCATCTTAAAAAAGCTGCCACCATCTCGTCTTCCTGAGTAGGACATGGACTATCACAAAACTCGAAGAAACATTTTAAAAACGAAGCCCTCCCGTCGGCAAGGGCCGAGATCCACTGCGCCCCATGGTCTAAGGTCACCTAAGACGAGACAGACCGGCAGCAGCGTCGACGGGAGGCAGAGGAACCCTAGGCTCTTTTTTTTGTGGAGTGAGGTAACAATGATTTCTCTTGTATTCTTCATGCATGCATTTGTTCAATGTTGAAATGGTTGATGCTGAGCAAATTGATCAGATTTAGTTAAAGTGGATAGGATTGAATAGCGTGATTACAAGAACAATTCTTGTTTCTGTGTTTTTTTTTCCTTCAGAATATGTTCAAAGTGGGATCGTTTTGTTATTGTTGTTGACCATTCGAAAGAGATTTAATTTTCTCAATTCCCATTTGACTTGGGAAGAGCCTGCCGCGTGGGTAGAGTGTTGTGATCCTATTGCTAGGAGCAGCCGGGCAGATGACAGGGTTCTAGAACTGATTGAATTATTATTTTGTATATCTGGAAAAACTTCCGTGTTAATAGAGAGGAAGTTTGACCCGAGGAAATATAAGTTTTATTGTTATTTCTATATTTTATGATTGTCCAATATAAATATCACCGTTCAAAAAAAAAGAGACCGTTCAAAAAAAATTCTGGATTTTTCTCTGGAAGTTCGATGACAATTCAGCGAGATAGCAGCGCAAAGATTGATCTTCTTTTCTCTTTGGGCAAGTGGCACCATATCCACGCGGAGAACGAGCAGCGCTAGGTTGGACTTTTCTTTCTCTTGGACAGTTTATTATATAGACTAGCACAAATACCCGTGCGTTGCAACGGGAAAAAACAGTTTATATTCAAATTTATTTATAATAATATGTGCAAAAATACATTCATTGTTCATGCAAATTTTAGTCAATTTTTTTAAGATCCAAAATTGTCGAAATAGGACATGCTAATCTTATAGAATATTTCTTTACCTACATCAACATACTTCTCCTTAAAAGAAATTAGGAACTCGGTAAAGTTTAGCCAATACCGGTCACAAAATTCGGAGAGAGATAGCATACCTTCGCAATAACTATTATATTTTTGGGCTTGTTCGAGTGGGGATATTTGGATATTTTCTAGATTTTAAAAATATTGTACTAAAATAGTGTTTGGGGCTCACCACGGTTCTTGTTAAAAACAAAGTTATATATGATATTTATTTTTTCGTTAACATTCTTAGTTCAACCGACAACTCAACATGGACATAGAAAAATCCCCAGCGCAGCAGGAAGCAGGCCTTGCATTAGAATTTCAACAACTGTGGTTTTGTCGGGCGTCAAAAGCTCACACAAAAAAATCAGGTTTAGCCCCCTATGCCAAAGATACTACTGTGACCTTGTGGAGTTAGTCTGACTCATTCTTTTTTTGAATGACAACTCATATTTAGCTGGGCAAGCTCATCCACAGGCTAGCACGGCCTCAACATGTATATGCTTGATCTTGTCTTTCAGTAGGCTGCAACACATTGGTGTGTGGCCTTATGCTGCTTCATTCTTGCCTCATGCAGTCCACCCATGTGTGGCTGGCAATGGCTCGAAGGTCTCACACCTCTTTGAGCACACAATCGCACGATTTCCCCTTAATTTGCTTTCCTTATTTACTTTTTCAAAGGTGGCATGATTTTTCCCTCAATTATTTTCCGTTTCTCGATTTCCTTTCCTTCCTTGAATCTTCTTTCTTTATTTTTGGGACAACTCCTTAATAACCAGGAAACTTAAAAATGTATATAAACTGGTTATATTGTGTGCAAGAAACCGAGGTGGGACTAAACAAAACCAACCTTTGTGTCTCTATTTAACACAAAAGTGATGTAGCTAGATGGTACGTACCTTACAGCGCACGGTTCAGCCGTGTTTAATTTAACGGGCTGAGGCCCAACCAAGCGATGGGTGAACAGACCAGAAGCCAAAAACAATCGATCATGACGGACGAAGATACGAAAAAACGGGACCAAATCAAGAATACCTATTCTCTTTAATAGTAGGTAAGTATAAGTATAGGTATATATAGATATAAATATAGATAAGGATATATGGATTCTCACTAACGACTGGCTACATCAGTACAGCCTATTCGCAAAAAAAAAAAAACCCATCAGTACAGCCCTAGACCGGCTGCGTGTGAAGCTGGAGATAATGGGGCAATGAGGTTGGTGAGAGAATTCTCATAGGATGTTCCCAAATCTTCCTAGTTGTCTGCATGCATGGACTGTTTGGGGAAAAAAAACTCTGGATATGGAAAGGTTCAGACAATCCAGACAAACAGGACCAGCCAGCGACCAGTTCCTTTCTAATATGCCAGCGACCAGTTAAGTGGAATAGTGCAGTACAAGAAAAATCATCAACGGAGAAATGATAGCCGTACTGCACAGTGCGCACAGAAAAAAAACGTTCCTCCTTACTATAATATGCCTATATATAGATCGAACTACCAAAGAGGAAGCTCAAAACTAACAGCACAGCAAGCAACCATGGCTTCTTATGACCAGCAATTCAAGGTTCTCGAGGTACCTCCGATCGTGCAAGAGCTGGTGGGCGCCGGCGTGCAGGAGCCACCGAGCCAGTACGTCCTTCCTGTGCAAGACCGTCCTGCCGCGGCGGTCTCCGAGATGCCCGAGCCCATCCCCATCATCGACCTCAGCCGGCTGTCTGCCGGCAGCGCCGAAGAGTTCGACAAGCTGCGGTCCGCCTTGGAGAACTGGGACCTCTTCCTGGTAATTAAACTTCTTTGCGTTGTCATTTCTTTCATGTGATTGTGATGAAGCTAGTGGTCACCGTCTCATCTCCGGCCGATGTTTCTCCGGGCTGTTGGACATGGAATGGAGCCTAGCTTTCTTGCCGAGGCGATGAAGGTTACGAGAGAGTTCTTCAACCTCCCGCTGGAAGAGAAACAGAAGTACTCAAACATTGTCGACGGCGAGAAGCTGGGCATGGATGGATACGGTAACGACATGGTCGTGAAAGAGAATCAGGTCCTTGACTGGAACGACCGGCTCAATCTCCTAGTGGAACCCGAGTCCCTGAGAACCTACAGACTGTGGCCAACACAACCCCCTTCTTTCAGGTACTTGCCGTCTAGCTCTAGGCTTTTACCATATTTCTTTACAGAGGGAGTACATGGTACATGCTGCTGGAGACTCTGATCATGCATCATGCATGCCTAAAGCGGCATCTATTTTCTCAAACTTATACGTCAGTGCTCCGGCAGTTGATGAGTAACCCAATACAATTGTCTTAATTACCATCCATAATTGTGCAGAGACATCCTGTCTGAGTACACCATCAAGTGCAAAGCGGCGGCTAACCTTGTCTTTCGAAACATGGCCAAGATACTCAATTTACAAGAGGAACACCTGGTAAACATGATCGGCGACAACTCCATCACCCAAGCTATATTCAACTACTACCCTCAGTGTCCAAGGCCGGACCACGTCTTGGGCCTCAAGGCCCACATCGACGGCTCCATAATCACAGTCAACTTCGCCGACGCTGAGGGGCTCCAGCTTCAGAAAAACGGCGTCTGGTACAACGTGCCCATCGTTCCAAATGCATTGGTCATGAACGTAGGAGATATAATGGAGGTACGTACTGTGTGTGTAGGGCTGTAGGCAGCTACATGTATAATTGTTTGACCTTGTCTTGTGGGTTGTAAAGCTGAGATATGATACATCTCTCTATTCCATTTTCCATCCTGGTGCATGCAGATTTTGAGTAATGGGTTCTTCAAGAGCCTGGTGCATAGGGTTGTGACCAATGCAGAGAAAGAGCGCTTGTCGTTGGTCCTGGTCTATACATTGGAGCTAGAGACAGAGCTTGAGCCGGTGTCAGAGCTGGTGGATGACAAGAGGCCTGCGCAATACATGAAGATCAAGCTCCACGACTACATGGAAAAATATCATGACACTTATGCCACAGGGACACTAGCCATCGATGGCGTGAAGATCTGAATATGATTCCGATGTGTACAAGTCCGCTAATGAAGAACTATGCATGGTGAAGTATCTTTCGTGGAGCAGTTTGTAACGAGTTTATATTTTTATGTACCCTTTTCCCCAATTTTTGTGTGTGTACTCCATGTAAAATGTTCGGCAGCTTCTGTGGCCGCATGAAACATTAAAATAAAATGTATCTGCTGTGTGCAACATGTGGATGCAAAGGATGGAATAAAACTTATCAGTTGTGTGCAACATGCAGATGCAAAGGATGGAAAGATAGTTTCTCGCTGGTATGTATCACCTTAAAAATTGATAAGTACCATTGTGCCTCATTTTCATGAAAAAAATTGTGGATTAGCAGTAATAATTCCATGTGCTTCTTTCCTGAAAAATAGACATCCACTAGCATAGAGTGTGTCATCACTAACCGGCAAAAATTTCTCTTCACTGATCGACTGGTGACCTGTCAGTAACTTCTCGTCAGTGATGACTATGTTGGCACTGATCAGTCATAACAAAGTATGTTCAGTGTAGAAGTGATGGAAGAGACTAGGGTAGATCGAAAGTGGGCTGTAATTTAATTGCAGTCAACCAGGTCTTGAACTCAACACCTCTTGACACCAATACCATGTACTCTCTCCGTTTCTTTTTACTCCGTATATAAGATTTGATTAAAGTCAAACTACACAAAATTTTACCACATTTATATAAAAAAATATGAACATCTGCAATACTAAAACTATATAGTATGAAAATACGTATCATGGTGCATCTGATAATATTAATTTCATATTGTGAATGTTTATATTTTTTAATATAAAGTTAGTCAAACTCTACAAAGCTTGACTTTGACCAAACCTTATATGCGGACTAAAAAGAAACGGAGGGAGTAGAAGTGCATGCTCTAGCCAATAGAACTACAAGGCCGATCTGACGAAAGACACTAGGCAATACATTTACACATCAATATTCAGAAACTCCTTGATAATTCTGGTCTTAGTGAGGCTCACATTGCTGAAACTCCTATATGCAGCCTTAGCTCAAGCTTCGTGCTACCGATGGAGATCCGCCGCTGTCGAATTCGTCTGTCCCGAGCACCAAGCCGAGCCAGGGCGGCCCATGCACTCACAATCGCCATCATCTTCATCTTGTACATCACCGGCATCCATCATTGATTCCTACTGCTCCGGCCCACCTTGACCCTCCTCGAGAACGCCAATGGACTCGTAGTGAGCAACTCCTTCGGATCCCCTCTTCCACCCCCCCTCTCGATTCTGCCGTCGTATACCGCCGCCACCACCTTGCCGAAGTTCTCTGTGAGCTCGTGCGCCACGAGCGCGTCGCCCCGCGCTCACGCGCCGCTTTGCCCCTGCCGCTGCTGGCCCAAGGCCACGCCTCCTGCGCCTGCCTCCGCCCGTGGCCGCTCGCACTCGCCGCCGCCGCCGGTTGCTGCCGCCCGCGCCCAGGCGCGCCCCTACTCCGCTCCGGCTGCGCCCGTGTTGCTGCTGCTCCCGCGACAGCTGCCGCATGCGTCCGCGCGCAGCCCGCGCTGCTCCCAGCCGCGGCCGCTTCTTGCTGCAGCTGCTCGCCGTTGCTGTCGCCGCTCCCCGCACCGCTCGCTTTTGCTCTGCTACCGCTGAAGCTGCCGCTGCTAGTGCTGCTGGCTGCGTTGCGGCCTGCTGCTTCTGCTGTTGCTGCGGCCAGCCGCCTGCCGTCCATGGCGAGCTCGCCCCCTGTCGTTAACCTGCTAGCAAGCTACGTCATCATACAATTATGGATGGGATAAGACCATCTCAACATGCAATCGTGCATGAGAAAAGACCCACCGCCACATGCAACCATCCATGGAAAAATAATTTTCGTTCTATTATTCTATTTATATTCAATAAACATTTTACCAACATACATAATATTGTATATGTTTTTAACTTTGGTTCACGTGTTATTAATCTAAATATTTCTATTCCACACAATCAAATGAAAAAATGTTCGTCGATTGAATTTTTTGCACAAATTTCAAAACTTGTTACCGAATTTTTGAAAACCATATGAATTTAAAAAATGTTCCTCAATTCAAAAAAATGTTTGACAAATGTTCATGAATTCAAAAAATACTTGCGAATTTGAAAAATTATCCCCAGATTTAAAAAAAGATCACAAATTCAAAATATTAATGAATTAAAAAACTGTTCAGAATTTTAATGTGGAAAAATGAAAAGAGAAGAATAAAACGAAAGAAAACATAAAAATGAAAGAAAAAGCACATAAAAGCATTCGCAAATTAAAACAAAAAAAAACTGAAAATAAAAATGAAATGGAAGAAAAACATGATTTTTTAATGAAAAAACTGGTTCAGGGAAGGTTCTAGAACATTCCCAAAACCAGCTGGAAAACAACACGGAAAAACACTGTAATGGGCCAGCCCATTTAGCCTACGTGCTGAGGAGGGTGCGCATTTCTTCGGTATCCATCGACCAACGTGATAAATAGGATCTGCCATTGTATTAGCGGGAATGGGTTGGGAGGCTGGCAGCTCATCTCGAGAGGGCGTTGCTCGACTCCCGGTGCTTTCCGTCGCCCTGCCGTCAATGTGTGGCGTCCGCCTCCGGCGTGGTTGAGAGACAGATGTTTCCGATGCCTCAGTCGAGGTCATCGCGCAAACTCTTGCAGGGATCTTATCCGATGCACGGACTACCTTCGATCCGATCACATCGTTCGCTTCTGCTGTGCAAAGAAGCATGTTCACCAAACATCGCCGCACCAATGTCCTACTCCATCGCCTACACCCACCAGTGAAGTCATCACATCAAGTTTCAGTTTGTCTTGTCTGTGCAAACCGGGTTGGCAGAGGAGTCTGAGTTACTTCGCACTGAGCTTCGCGGTTGACTTGCGCGAGTTGGGAGTGTTTTGGGGAGAGTGGAGGCCGCACTCGTCAAACTAAAGGTTGTGTTAGTTATGTCTTGGATGCCTGAGCCTCAGATTGGGTCTTTAGTTGGGCAGGAAGCAAGCCTCTATGGACATTTCTTCCCTCGTGCTACATCACGTCCATCGTCGAGGCCTGTGCTGCTGACTTCCTCTGGGAGTGCATTCATCAACGAGGTCGTGACTCCATTGCTGCAGATTATGCCTGAGCTGCAGGAGCGTTGTGGCGAGCCGACCTCACCTCGTTCAATGGTACTTCCGAAGGAGATGGGGCAGATGATGTCTATGGGTGACGAGGTTGATGCGGTAGGTGCTTTGGCACCTAATTTCGAGGCGCGACTACATGGTTCGCCTCTGCCGTGTGGGCAACTGGAGGTGCCAGAGTCCATCGTGCCGGTGGTACCTGTGACTAAAGATGTTCTTGTGGTGGTATCTGTAAGGGACAAGGTGGCGTCTGTGGGTGTCGACGTTGATGAGGTAGGTGCTTTGGCATCTCATTCTGAGGCGCCGAAGTCCATCCGGTCGGCCGTCTTTGACTGTGAATGTATGTTGGCACGTATTGACGAAGTGGTCTTCAAGAAAAAGCTTTGCCGCTTGCTCACCTCCTTGGAGGCAGCCGGCCCTGGGTCTGGCAAGGAGATTGCTTCCCTCCTAGCGGATGAGGCTTCTACAGGAAAAATCAAGAAGGTGAAGAAGGCTCTCAAAAGTATAGGCATGAAGAATGACGCCCTTGGTAAGGCGTCCGCAACTGCTTAATGAATGATATTCAGTCTCTTCGACCACCATCTCCGATAGGCTTCGGTGGTATCCGTTGTCTTCAACCTTGATTTTGTTAGGGGTTTCTTTGTGACGTAGAAGTGCGAGGGATTGTGGTTGTTGTGCGTTATGTGTGTTTGTTTGGTTGACCGTGGGGTCGTGAAGTTTCTTTCTTAGCGAGTAGTCCGCATATGGTCTATATGTATCGGTTTCGCCCGGTTTTTCGTTAATTAACTGGACAATTCTCTTCTTTTTAATTAATCTACGAGGCAAATCATTTGCCTCCGTTTTGAAAATAAAAATAAAAAATGTAGTTAGAGATGACACGGCACATTTTCTGAACTATGCCTGTTGTTGTGTTGGACAGTTGATGTACACGGCAACAGAAGCAGCGACAGAAACAGTTAACAACAATGGTTATGAACATGAACCCCCTTTTGCGTCTAAATGAAAATGTAACACGCCTGTCAGTTCCTCAAAAAGGGTAATAGTTCTGCGCATATACTCCCTCCGTTTCGGAACAAATTCGAAAGATTTTGCATCGTCCGGACAGTGGAGTTCCTGCGAAGAATTACAGCTCGATGGCGAGTTCTGAACCACCAGGGTTTCATTTCAGATTTCACGAACAAAGTCGCGCTGAACTGGGTGCACCTAACGTTGTGCTCTAAATCTAACTCCCAAGATCTGAAGCAATTGGGACTGGCTGGAACACGGAGCACTTGTAGCTCAGCAGCCGACATCATGGACGGCCAAAGAGAAAAGCTCCTTTGACTCGCTGAATATGCATTCTGATTCTGGTTTTCTCCTTTTGAGGAATCCATCCCCAAGGTCGCCACAAAGTGGACGCCTCCTGATCAAAGTCAACCCACAAGCTAAGCTAAGCTAGGTAGCACTAAAAGGAAAAGGTAGCATCATGCTTGCACGCTAATGCATGTACACTGCAGCACAGCACAATTTTTTTAGCTGAAAACTGTAGGAGGGGCAGTACAATCCGTGTACATCGGTGATAGGCTGTGGCTGCAATAACACGAGCATGGCAGATCGTGCCAGCCATGTTAACGGGCACAGGTCGGGTCAAAATCTGACCCCTGTATCCTGGAGGTGCCAAGCTTAACAATATGCTGGTAAAGTGGTAATCGTAGTAATTGACGGGCAGGTCGCTGCCGACAGTCATGTTGCTTATTACTGAAAGCTTAACCATCCAACCTATAGTTGATTCTCCAGATAGGCCACCCGAGTTATTATGGCGAATATGTTGGGTAACTGGTTGAGGGAAGTTTCTTCGTTGCTTAAACCACAGATATGATTCATTGTTTGTATCCCCTACCCCCTTGATGCTCCATTTTGAACGATTTGGTGTTTGTGCTTTAGTCTGAACATTATGAAATTGTTGTAATGACCTTGATATTAACAAAGTAAGATTTTCAAACATTTTTCAGGTCATCCACAAAGTCACTATTTAATGTGTATTTGGTTTATCCTTCTTCATGTGGAGGATGGAAGATCTATGGAGTTTGGGCGCAACCAACCGGATGGTTGCAAGGGATTTCTTCAACCTTGATTGGATAGTGATCCAATAACAGGATTGGTGATTGAGTCATTTTTCTTGTTATTACCTGATTATTTTGAGTGTGCTGCTCCAAAAGAAATTATGTATACTTTATATGACTCTTTAGATGTTGGTTACTTTAAACTTAATAAAAAAGTGCTTGATGACGACTTTTGCAAATGACAGTTGAAGCCGGTTCTTGATATCATTATTGTAGTTCTTTTTCTACAGTCATTTCAATTATGGAAACCGCCGATTTTAACAAATATTGAGTTCAACCTAAAGAAGGCAAAACAAAGACATGAAGCTAGGTCACCAGGTACCCACGAAGGACCAGAGTGCTTCTCCATTAGCACAAACAAGTTCAAGCTCATAACAAGCACCAATATACCATGTAGATCATTGCAAAACAACGCAGATAGTGGTAAACAACCATTAAAGAGGCTGGGGAAGATGAACGAGGCATCAATGTTGGAGTGTTAGCCTACACCAGAAGTAATCCTAGGACCGTCTATTCCTCAGTTGGTTGATTTTTTTCCGGTTGTTTTTGCCCCAATCGGGATTGATATGCAACGGATGTCCTTCATCTTCAACCTTTCGATACGCATTGTTTCTTTTTCTCCTTGCAACATGAATTCCTCCAGCCACAGCCCAATCGCCCCACCTCCCGCGATTTCCTATTCGAGCCCTCGTCGGCGACCCGTCTCGAGCTTGACAGCTATCTAATCCAAATGGCGGCGAAAATGAAAAGGTCCATCATCTGCACCAGTCAACCCATGTTACCCCTGTCGACAAGCTACCTCATCTGCACCGGTCTTAGCATAGGAGCGCTGCACTATTCTCTCTCTCTCGTGAAATTGACTGATCTAAATTTGATTGATCACAACTAGTAAATAGCAAATGCATTTTTTATGCTGAAATTTACTAGTATTACTCTCTTCGGTCCTTTTTAGTCTGCAGTTTTATCCAAAGTCAAAGTATCTCTATTTTGATAAAATTTATAAAAAAAGTATCAACACTCACAATGCCAAATCAGCCAACTCCATAGATCTTCATTATGAAATGTAGATGATGGACCTTGTTTGATTACTATGAAATGTAGTTTCATAAGACATATACTGCTATTGTAGATGTTGATGTTTTTTAATATAAATTTGGTCAAAATTTAATTTTTTTTGACTAAACAAAAATCTAGGACGCCGATAACTGCCACACGTGTGGGTGTTATGGGGTCTGCCCACACGTTTTGTGTGGTGTCTAAGAGGATCAGCCCACACGCCTCTCTTTTTTCCCTCTCGGTCCCTCTCACACGCCTACGTGTGGGCGAAATAAATAATGCCCACACGCCCATATGTCAGGCCTCTTGCCTCATGGTCCCGCACTCCCCGACTGACAGTCACCACACGCCTCGCAGTTGCCATGGTTCGGACCTCTCTTCCATGTTCGTTTAACTGCATTTGCCATGTCGCTGAACTACAGTTGCCATGGTTGCTCAACTGTAATTGTCATCTCAGGTCAAGTGCCAGATGCCATTTTTGGACAACTGCAGTTGTTGCCATGTATAGTTTGGTTTACTATAGTTGACATGATTTGAAAACTTTAGGAGTTGCCACCTACTAACACTAGGCAGTTGCCGTGTAGTGCTACAAAAAGACATGGCAAAATAACATGTTCGGGTAAAAAGAGAGAGTTGTCATCTGCTTACACACTAGGGCAGTTGTCATGTACCCTACAAAACACATGACAACTGACATGTTCGGGTAAAAGAGAGAGTTGCCATCTGCTTAGAAGCACACTAGGGCAGTTGCTATGTACCCTGCAAAACCCATGGCAACTGGCAACTTTGAGTGTGGGAGAGGAGACGGACGTGTGGGCGAACTGATAAATGCACACACCAGCCCCCTGTGTGGGTGAACTGCTAAATTACCACACATCGGTCCCTCCATTGGTGAAAACGGACGTGTGGGCAACCGGATGAATGCCCACACACCAGCTCAGTCCTACGTGGCACCATAAACATACCAAGATTCGTGCAACCACAAACATATATGGATCCACGCGTGTGAGCGAGATGCTAACGCCCATACGTATGGGCGTTAGTGTTTCCGAAAATCTAATAAGGGGAGTAAAAAATACCAGAGGGAGTGTATCGGAATTGTTGTTTGTATGCCCTCCATTGGCTTGGGGGCACGGAGACCGATAAAAAGATGAGATGGAGGTCTTTCCAAGCAAAACTAGCATCTTTGCCCCCCAACTGCAGCAAACTCGATCGCAGCGTACGCGTTCCCTCGATCGCGTACACATGCGACGACATGCCGCCCGGTGCTACTCGCCTACGTAATTCATGTCGCCAGATCCACGAATGCCGGTGGTCCAATGTGCATGCGATCGGTCGCTTGGGTTAAGCTCCAAGCCAGGCTGCGCTTTTGCATGCCCCGGCCCTTTCCTTCGTCCATTCGCATCATGTGTGTATTTGGTGAAAACTTTAGCAAGTAGGATGACTGCGCTGGCACACTGTATTGCACCTACTGCCATGGTTTAGCGAGGGTTCACGCTACGTGTTTGACATTTTGGGCGGGCATCGTCGATTGATCATTCCCTTACCATCTCGGGAGAGGATCGAGCTGGTTACTTAGGCCCTGTTCGGATATCCACCAAATTCATGGAATTAAAGAAGTTGTGGAGCACCTAATTTCCAACTTCAATATTTTAGCCTACAACTCCACCGGCTCCGCAAAGCCGAGTCTGGAAGCGGAGGGACTCCGAAAACTCCCTTAGTTTTGAAAGGTTACGAAAAATGCTGGTTAAATATTACTAGGCTTGATTAATCTAAAATAAAATGCCCCTAGAGTAATAAGTACCCTAGGTGCTAGCTAATGTGCTTTGTCACGTTTTTTTTAAAACACTGTACAGACGCAGACACTCATACATGAACGCGCGCACGCACACCCACACCCTACCTCTATGAGCATCTTCGAGAGACTGAGCCGGCACATCATTTTAAGATTGACGAAGTCGTCACAGACGCCTTCATAGTCGACAGTAATGTCTCCTTCCCACTGAACACATAAGTACTCTAGGTGCTAGCTAATGTGCTTTGTCACGTTGCTAGTTACTACTACGTCAGCTCTCTAACCTACCCTTCACGTCAAAATAAGGATACGAAAGGGATGAAACAAATGTGACCAGTGATGATCATGCGGATGTACAAGACCCGTGTCAGAGTTTGGCACCAAAAAGAAATTTACATTCTGCAATTTTTTGGTTTTACAAGTTTTTTCATAGACAAGAATAATTTGCATCCCCCAAATTACCACATAGTGTATATTTCGTCTGTCAACTAATTTTTGTGTAACTTCTACCCTATCTTATGAACACATGATGGCTTTCGTGAAAGTAGTAAAACAAGGTCAAAGTCATGGTTTTGGCCACGTAACCAACCCATGTGGCGATCGAGATTAGACGACATTGAACATCCCCCCACCCCTCTCTCTGTGTCTCCTCATCGTGTCTATTTTTCTCTCTTTTTTTGCCCATCACCTTCGTCACCACTCGCTCCCATGCTTCCTTCATGCCTCCCCGTTCAACAAGGAGGAAATTACTCGAGCAGATATGTCGGATAGAGGCGTAGAGCAATGTGTCGATGGCTAATTAAAGAGGGATTTATACACAGTAAGCCATGGAGGAAGGATGCGAACATATGGAGATGTAGTGGATGACACCTGGATGCGCGTTGCTGGCTCATGTATGACCTCGCTCGTTTATGGCACCATCGATGCTTCGGAATAAAGTGGTCGTGCGAAGGTATCACCCGTTTGAAGATCAAGGCGGTGGTACCTGTTGGAAATATGAGCAATTTACCGAATGATTTTATTAACAGAAATATTCGATAAAGCATGACTAATATAACATGGATAAAAGTAGTCATGCGATCTAACATGTGCATATATGAACTGCAACCAAACATGTCTAAAGCAGATAGTAGAACATGTTGCATATATGGCGTAGAACCTATCATATGAAGGACAGAGGAGGAGCGCGTGTGGATGTCCCTCTTATTCTCATCCTCATACATGTGGAGAAAGAGCCTCCCTTATAAAGAGGTCCAACTTCCTCTAAACTAGCAATGTGGGACTAAACTTTAGTTCCACCTCTTGCCTTGCACGAATGGGCTGCGTGGGCCTCTATGATTTATTAGGAATTTCTGAAACTGTTATTGGGCTAGGCTCAAAATAGACAAAATTCCAGCAGTACCAAACAAGCCTAGAGGCGAAAGATCAAGGTGGTTGGGTGGCTTGGATAGTTGTACAAAGAGAAGAGGGAGGGGGGGAGAATGAGAGGAGTAAAACCAGCTCTCATGTGTAGAATACCGCTTCCACCGTGCCATGTGAAGTCAAAACCAACCGCCAGGAACCAAATATATCTAATACCATTGTAAGTTGCAGGACAAAAAAATAACACTATTTGCTAAGCTGAGGGACGAAAAGCACACTCGTTTTCTTTTTTCATCATCTCAATATATACGTGAGGAGGTGTTTACTTACCATGGTGCATATGCTTGGAATGACAAGCTAGGTAACTTAAGCATGCATGCATGCATCCTTTGCCATCCATGTGAGGTGATCGCTCGGGATCGGCGCCATTTTGTGCGTGCATGAAGCTCTGGCTTGCCTGCTTTCGTCACACTCATCCTCGTGCCGCTCGCACAACGTACGTTCCCACTGCTTCCTCCCTGATACGTGCATCGATCGCCATTGCCTATAAAAGTGGGAGCACACGATGCATCACAGCCTAGCTTAGATCCTCAAGTCCTCCACGCAGAGCATGATCACAAACTAGAGTAGACTAGTGCTCTCTTACTATCTTTGATCCTTTCTGTCTTTCTTCCTTCATTTTGCATTTTGACTGTTCCTCAGAGAATTAGCTTCAGTAACCCGTTTCTTTACCTGCTTCGCCGAACGTATGTCCATGTGAAGATCGAGCTAGCGTTCTTGCTAGCAATTGGTCTGCAGGATCCATTCCAAGGTAAACTCACAAGCAAGTCCATCCTAAACATGCTGCTGCCTGTTCTTTCTTGGAAAAACATACATTTGCACTAGTATATATGCTGCTTGTCCTTTTCGAAAAAAAATATGTTGCTTGTTCTTGTCTGAACCCGTGTTCGCTTTGCTGAACTCCTACTGCATCCATTAATAAATCAGATGATATTGCTGACTAATCAAGCAATTCATCACGCCTACGTAGCTTACATGCTGTTTAAAGTAGCAGAGACTTTCACATTTGCATGCTAGTTAAGCAAAGTCAGCAGCATAAGTGAAGCCAGTAGCAGTGCAGTCTCGTACGTCTCACGACTTCTTTTTCAAATCAGCAGTTTCCCGCCATCACCATGGGCATCACCCGCGCGCACATCGTGAAGAACGACTCCCTGGAGGACAGGCTGGGCGACTACGTCGGCGGCAAGCCGAGGCGCGCGTCGTTGGGGGCGGCGGCGAAGCACTCGTCGCGCCTCGTGGCGGCGCTCACCTGCCTCCAGCTCGCCTTCGCCATCTACGCCACCTTCCTGCTCTACTACATGAGCCCCGCCGTGGACCTCCGCGCCAAGCCCGACTTCGCCTGGGCCACCCGCATCGCGCAGCGCTGGAAGCAGAGCATCATGCCCGACGGCGGCGGCGACCTGCTGTTGTCGCCGCAGGAGGTGTGCGAGCACGAAAGCATCGAGTTCGAGCAGAAGAAGTCCACCGACGCGCTCATGATCCGCCTCAAGCGCGAGCTCTACGACGAGGTGCTCGCCTTCCAGCGCCGCTCCTTCGCCGCCGAGACGCTCCCCGAGCTCCTCCGCATGCGCTCCCGCTGGCCCTCGCCGCCGTCCGACGAGGCCGGCCGGCCGCGGGTCACGGTCATCCTCAACCACTTCAAGCGGCGCACGCTGTGCGCGCAGCTGGACACGCTCCGGCGGCAGACGCTGCCGTTCCACCGCGCCTGGGTGCTCGCCTTCGGGAGCCCCAACGAGGCCTCGCTCCGGCGCATCGTCGAGAGCTACAACGACACCCGCGTCAGCTTCGTCGCCTCCGGCTACGACTTCAAGTACTACGGCCGCTTCCAGATGGCGCTGCAGGCCGAGTCCGACTTCGTCTACGTCCTCGACGACGACATGATCCCCGGCACCCGCATGCTCGAGATCCTCTGCCACGTCGCCGGCACCGACAAGTACCGCAACGCCGTGCTAGGCAGCATCGGCCGCATCCTCCCCTTCCGGGGCAAGGACTTCACCTTCCCCAGCTACCGCAAGTTCCGCTCCCGGGAGGCCGGGCTCTACCTCCCCGACCCGGCCTACGACATCACCGTCGACCGGATCGTGCAGGTGGACTTCCTCTCCAGCTCATGGTTCCTCGCCACGGAGCTCGTCAAGACGCTCTTCATCGAGACGCCCTTCACCTTCATGACCGGCGAGGACCTGCACCTCAGCTACCAGCTGCAGAAGTACATGGGCGCCGGCTCCTTCGTGCTCCCCGTCGACCCCGCCGACAAGGAGACGTGGGGGGACAGCGAGCACCGCCTGGCCTACGTCTCCGAGACGACAGTCATCTTCAAGGACATCGTGACCGTGCGGGACGAGCAGTGGTGGCGCGCGCTCACCTCCGGCTACGTGACGCAGTGGGCGGCCATGAACCCGCAGAAGGTGGACGCGCTCTTCTACGCGCACTCCCTCGCCGAGGTCAGGGCGCTGGCGCCGCTGCTGGAGAAGTTCCGCACCACCGCCGGCCGGAAGGCGTACCTCGTCGTGTCCGGTGGCGGGCACTGCCCCTGCGAGGAGGCCGCGGCCGTGCTCAAGTGGCCCAAGGTGGTGTGCAAGGAGCGGCGGTTCAAGGTGTTCGACCTGGCCCTCGGCGCGCTCTCTGGCCCGTCCCATTCCGACGTGCCCGTGCTGCAGGCCGTCTACTCCAGCATGCGCGGCCTCGTCCGGATGCACAACCCCAGCGTCATCGTCGCGGTGGCCGACGTCGACGGTAAGGTCAAGGAAGCGCTCCGCATGGCCGCCGACGCCGCTGTCAACCAAACCGCACTCGTCCTCCTCCCTAGAAAGACCATCCCCAAGGTGCTCTGGATGGCCACCCTCCGCCCTGCCTCACTCCCAAGTAAGTACTCTCCGTCTTTTTTTTTATCTCCTCGTCATATAAGATTTGTTGAATTCAAACTTTGTAAAATTTGACCAAATATATATTAAAAATATGAACACCTACGATATTTAAATTATATAATATAAGAAAACTAATTCCATAATGCATCGAATAATATTGATTTAACATAGTAAATATTATTATTATTTTCCTATAAACATGGTTGTACTTTATGAAATTTAACTTCAGACAAATCTTATAACACATCGACCTCCCTCTTTCTCCTCGTCGTACCAATGATCTTCTACAATGATTTCACTGAACACTTACGTTGCAGACTGGAACAAGATGAGGATCTCGGTGAACATCATCACGCAGACGCGCGCGGGGTCCCTGCAGCGGCTACTCAGCTCGCTGAAGAACGCCTACTACCTGGGCGACGAGGTGCCGATCAGCTTCAACATGGACAGCAAGGTGGACGCAGCGACCCTCAACACGGTGAACGCCTTCGCCTGGCCGCACGGCGGCAAGACGCTGCGCCGCCGCATCATCCAGGGCGGCCTCATCCGCGCCGTCAGCGAGAGCTGGTACCCGGCCTCCGACGACGACTACGGGCTCCTCCTCGAGGACGACATCGAGGTGTCCCCCTACTACTACCTCTGGGTCAAGTACGCCCTCCTCGCCTACCGCTACGACCCCACCGTCTCCCTCCCGGAGCTCTCCTCCATCTCGCTCTACACGCCCCGCCTCGTCGAGGTCACCAAGGAGCGGCCGCGCTGGAACGCCACCGCCTTCTTTGGCGCCACCAAGCATGGCGCCAACACCCCCTACCTCCACCAGCTCCCCTGCAGCTGGGGCGCCGTCTTCTTCCCCAAGCACTGGCGCGAGTTCTACGCCTACATGGCGGCACGCTTCACGGAGGACGCCAAGACGAACCCGGTGCAGATCCCGAGGTCACGCACCAACGGCTGGCAGGCGTCATGGAAGAAGTTCCTCATCGACATGATGTACCTTAGGGGGTACGTCAGCCTCTACCCAAACTTCCCCAACCAGACCAGCTTCTCCACCAACCACATGGAGCCCGGCGCCCACATCAGCGCCAAGGACAACAAGCTCAAGCATGACAAGGGCGACTTCGAGGTGCCGCTCGTCGCCGACGACTTCGCGCCGCTCCTGCCGTCGGGCAAGATGCCGCCGGCGTCCAAGCTCCCCGTGCTGAACCTCTTCAACCAGCCCGTGTCCATCAAGGGGCTCAAGGCCGCCGGGGCCAAGCTCCGGCAGGACGTCCTCAGCTGCATCGCCACCCAGCAAGTCTCCGTCGACCACGTCACCGGCTTGCCCAAGAACTGCACCGCCTTCTGAGTTCCATGATCTTCCCTCCTACGATCCCATTGCATAGCATAAACTACGGGCTGCATCGCATTCGCATGCATCCTCATTAGACTCTCCAAATTTGTTTTCTGTTGGTCGAATGTTTGTATCGATTCTTTGCGAATTCAATGCACTTTACGATGTAATGATTTCAGTGCTAGATAAATCCATTCCAGCGACAGCTAATATGAGTATGTATTCTGTTCTCCGTCCTTTTAGCACTCACACTGAAAATGTGAGATGATCTATAAACTAAAGGTGCAGCCAAAAGAGGCATGCGCCCGCCGCCTAACTTTCGCGTTGAGTGCATTGGTGGAAGATATTGTCTACTTTTTTAAGTCGAATCCGCCCTCCTTTTAAATGCATAATGTTTTGTGTGATAAGATTTACTTCACACTACCTGATTGACGTCGAACAAGGCCATCGGCATATGTCCATTTATGCCGACGGCCCCGACAATAAGCTGTTGGCATAGAAATTACCGTCGGATAGCCAGTTATTCCGGTAGTGTCATGTTGCTAGCTAAGTGCTAAATACATTCGCTGCTATATCCATGAGATCTTAGAGCATCTACAGCTGGACTTGTCAAATTCAACACCTCAAACGGCTGACTGTAGAAACCTCAAATCCATATTATTACATTTAACCTAGCTTTCGGACGCCAGATGTACCGCACACCTCAGGTGAGGCAGCAACGACACACCTAGCGCCGGATCTGTGCGCCATTTGGGCGGACACAATGGATTCCCGACAGAAGGAGTCCGAGTGCTGCCTCGCACAAGCTTTCTCCCGGGAGCGGCAAAGCGCAAGCCAGGCGGCCATCTCCTTCTCGAGGCCGCGTAGGATGAGTTAGGGGTCGACGGATCTGGAGGTGAAGCACTCAAATCCGCTGTCCACCATGTCGGAGACGGCCAGAGGTGAGCTTGGGTGGCAGAGGAGAGTGGAGTAAAGTGGCTAGGATTTGGTCCGGCGAGCGGATGAGGAGGAATATATATGGGGTCGGGTGAGCCACCATGGGCCGGGTCCGACGTGGCGAGCGCGCCCGGGCGCCCCCATATCCGCCCCATATTTGGGCTGAAAATGAGGAGCGCCGGTCAGCCCAGGCGTTTGAGGCCCATTTGAGACGCCTTTCTGCGTTGAAATTTCGTGACCGGTCAGTGACCGGGCGGGCCGCCTGAGTGTCTGAGGCCGATTTGAGGCGCTCGGCTATAGATGCTCTTACGTGGAGATCCGTGTAATTTATTTTTTATTTTTTATATGTTATGTTATTTGACTGAGACATCATCAAATCTCAATTGACTGAAATCTAGGCATACCCATAATATAACTCTCTAACCCTCTGATTACAGATACGTGAGCAGCCATGGTTATTTTGCTTGATGCATCGGTGCTCGCCAAGGAGCGAGTACTCAATTACCTCCGACTGAGCTACACGATGTTGATGCACTCCGACCGAGCTCTGCTATCAGTACATGTTTTGTACAGTTCCCCTACAGTTTTCAGCTCAAAAGCTGTGTTGTGTTGCATTTCCTTTTAGCGCTACCTAGCTTAGCTTAGCTTGTGGGTTGACTTTGATCAGGAGGCGTCCACTTTGTGGCGACCTTGGGGATGGATTCCTCAAAAGGCGAAAACCAGAATCAGAAAGCACATTCAGCGAGTCAAAGGGCTTATACAAATCGAGATTACCTGCGTGCGCAGGTACGCACACGCATGCTACAGCTTTTTCTCTTTGGGCATCCACGATGTCGGCATCTGAGCTACAAGTGCTCCGTGTTCCAGCCAGCTAGAGCACAACGTCAGGTGCACTCGGTTCAGCGCGACTTGGTTCGTGAGATGAAACCCTGGTGGTTCGGAGCTCGCGATCGAGCTGCCTCTTTTCGAAGGAACTTCACTGGCCCGACGATACAAAATCCTTCGATTTTGTTCCAAAATGGTGGGAGTATATGCGCAGAACTATTTCCGTTTTCGAGGAACTGACAGGAGCGTTACCTTTTCATTGAGACGCAAAAGAGGGCTCATGTTCATAACCATTGTTGTTAACTGTTTCAGTCGCTGCTTCTGTTGCCATGTACTTCCTCTGTACCAAATGTGGGCATTGGTCCTGGTTCGTGAGCCCAAGGGGCCGGCCGGGCCACGTGGGCCATTGGTCCCGGTTCATATGGACCTTTTGGTCCTGATTGGTGGGATGAATCAGGACCAATGGGTCTCGCTCCTGGCCCACCATCATTGGTCCCGGTTGGTGGTTTGAACTGGGACCAAAGGCTCCCCTTTAGTCCCGGCTCATGTCACCAACCGGGACCAATGAGGTGCCTATATATACCCCTCGCTCGTGAGCAGAGCACCCCAGTGCTTTGTTTTTCTCTGGCCGAGCGGGAGAGGGCTTGGTGGTGCTCTAGCTCACCTCCTATGCACACAAGGTGTTCGATGGAATGCCCGAGCCACACTACTTAAGCTTTCTCCTCTCCAAGCTCGACCTCCAAACTCCATTTTCCATAATATTTGTCTAGGTTTAGCGGTCCGTCACGCCCCGTCCCTGTCTTCACCGCCGTCGATCACCCGCGCCGAGCTCATCGCCGACACCACCGTGGTGAGCCTCTTGTTCTTATCTTCTTTCTGAAAAGAAAAATATTCTTATTTGTATGTTTACAAAAATACTTGTATTATTTTTTTACTTTTATTATTGCATCTTATATAGTGCGATGGTTTTGGTATCCGCCCCCGTCGGTCCTCGTCCTGTCTATGATTCGGATGTGGTATATATATTATCTTTATAACTATTGGTTCATTTATTGTTTATGAAAATTATGCCGACCAACGTGACATAGATTTTATTTATGTAGGATGTATGTGAATCGGAAATGCCAACCGACCCTATTGTCGAGAGGTTAAATTTAGTTGAAGAAGAAAACAATTTGTTGAGGGAAAAAATAAAAAAATTGAGGAGGAGAAGATGATATTGGAGTTGCATGTTGCGGATGTCGTCGATGATCACAAGATCAAGATGGATGTAATGCGCTTGAAGATTAGAAAGATTAGAAAATATGCCATTCATACCGAGGCTTGGTATCATTATGCCGTTGGATCAATTGTTACCTTGGTTGCGATTATGATCGCATTTGTTTTCGCATTGAAATGTTTTACATAGTTTCAATGTATGGTTTAATTAATTAGATGCTCTGAAGAGCTATATGTTGTTAGATGAGAACTATATATGCACTTTGATTTTAATGTGATGATGAACTTCTATTAATTTGGACACTTAATTATATATAATGCACGCAGATGAACCGGCAATGGATGTACGGTGACAGACACACCCGCGAGTACATTAAGGGCGTGCATGAGTTTTTCGATGCGGCCGAGGCAAACAAGCAGAATGGTTTTATGTGCTGTCCATGCACTGAATGTGGGAATACGAGGTCTTACTCTAACCGGAAAATCCTTCACTCCCACCTGCTTTACAAGGGTTTCATGCCACACTATAATGTTTGGATGAGGCACGGAGAAATAGGGATTATGATGGAAGACGGCGAAGAAGAAGAGTACGATGACAACTATGTGCCCCCTGAATACGGTGATGCTGCAACGGGGGGGGGGGGGGGGGGGGGGGGGGGGGGGGGGGGGGGGCTGGTGAAGATCAAGAGGAACCAGACGATGTGCCCAATGATACTGCAACGGGTGAAGCTGCTGAAGATCAAGAGGAACCAGACGATGTGCCCGATGATGATGATCTCCGCCGGGTCATTGTCGATGCAAGGACGCAATGTGAAAGTCAAAAGGAGAAGCTGAAGTTCGATCGCATGTTAGAGGATCACAAAAAAGGGTTATACCCCAATTGCGAAGATGGCAATACAAAGCTCGGTACCGTACTGGAATTGCTGCAGTGGAAGGCAGAGAATGCTGTGGCTGACAAAGGATTTGAGAAGCTACTGAAAATATTGAAGAAGAAGCTTCCAAAGGATAACGAATTGCCCGACAGTACATACGCAGCAAAGAAGGTCGTATGCCCTCTAGGATTGGAGGTGGAGAAGATACATGCATGTCCTAATGACTGCATCCTCTACCATGGTGCATACAAGGATCTGAACGCATGCCCGGTATGCGGTGCATTGCGGTATAAGATCAGACGAGATGACCCTGGTGATGTTGACGGCGAGCCCCCCAGGAAGAGGGTTCCTGCAAAGGTGATGTGGTATGCTCCTATAATACCACGGTTGAAACGTCTGTTCAGAAACGAAGAGCATGCCAAGTTGATGCGATGGCACAGTGAGAACCGAAAGAAAGATGGGAAGTTGAGAGCACCCGCTGACGGGTCGCAGTGGAGAAAAATCGAGAGAAAGTACTGGGATGAGTTTGCAAAGGACCCAAGGAATGTATGGTTTGCTTTAAGCGCGGATGTCATTAATCCTTTCGGGGAGCAGAGCAGCAATCACAGCACCTGGCCCGTGACTCTATGTATGTATAACCTTCCTCCTTGGATGTGCATGAAGCGGAAGTTCATTATGATGCCAGTTGTCATCCAAGGCCCTAAGCAACCCGGCAACGAAATTGATGTGTATCTAAGGCCATTAGTTGAAGAATTTTTACAGCTGTGGAATGGAAACGGTGTACGTACGTGGGATGAGCACAGACAGGAGGAATTTAACCTTAAGGCGTTGCTGTTCGTGACCATCAACGATTGGCCTGCTCTCAGTAACCTTTCAGGACAGATAAACAAAGGATACCACGCATGCACGCACTGTTTAGATGACACTGAAAGTATATACCTGGACAAATGCAGGAAGAATGTGTACCTGGACCATCGTCGATTTCTTCCGACCAACCATCAATGTCGAAAGAAAGGCAAGCATTTCAAAGGCGAGGCAGATCACCGGAAGAAGCCCGCCATGCGCACCGGTGATCACGTGCTTGCTATGGTCAATGATTTACACTACGTAATCTTTGGAAAGGGTCCCGGTGGACTAGATGTTCCAAATGACGCTGAGGGACACGCACCCATGTGGAAGAAGAAATCTATATTTTGGGACCTACCCTACTGGAAAGACCTAGAGGTCCGCTCCTCAATCGACGTGATGCACGTGACGAAGAACCTTTGCGTGAACCTGCTAGGCTTCTTGGGCGTGTATGGGAAGACAAAAGATACACCTGAGGCACGGGAGGACCTGCAACGTTTGCACGAAAAAGACGGCATGCCTCCGAAGCAGTATAAAGGTCCTGCCAGCTACGCTCTTACGAAAGAAGAGAAAGAAATCTTCTTTGAATGCCTGCTCAGTATGAAGGTCATGACTGGCTTCTCGTCGAATATAAAGGGAATAATAAATATGCCAGAGAAAAAAATTTCAGAACCTAAAGTCTCATGACTGCCACGTGATTATGACGCAACTGCTTCCGGTTGCATTGAGGGGGCTTCTACCGGAAAATGTCCGATTAGCCATTGTGAAGCTATGTGCATTCCTCAATGCAATCTCTCAGAAGGTGATCGATCCAGAAATCGTACCAAGGCTAAGGAGTGATGTGGCGCAATGTCTTGTCAGTTTCGAGCTGGTGTTCCCACCATCCTTCTTCAATATCATGACGCACGTCCTAGTTCATCTAGTCGACGAGATTGTCATCCTGGGGCCCGTATTTCTACACAATATGTTCCCCTTTGAGAGATTCATGGAAGTCCTAAAGAAATATGTCCGTAACCGCGCTAGGCCAGAAGGAAGCATCTCCATGGGCCATCAAACAGAGGATGTTATCAGGTTTTGTGTTGACTTCATTCCCGGCCTTAAGAAGATAGATCTCCCTAAATCGCGGTATGAGGGGAGACTGACTGGAAAAGGCACTCTTGAAAGAGACTCAATAATATGCAGGGACGGATATTCTTGGTCTCAAGCAAACTACACAGTTCTACAGAACTCTACCTTGGTGACCCCGTATGTCGATGAACACAAGAACAGTCTGCGCTCCAAACACCCGGAGCAGTGCGACGACTGGATTACATGTGAACACATCAGGACTTTCAGCAGTTGGTTGGAAACACGTCTCAGAGGTGACAACACTGTTTGTGATGAGTTGTACTTGTTGTCCAGGGGACCATCTTTGACTGTATTGACTTACAAAGGATACGAGATAAATGGGAATACATTTTACATGATCGCCCAAGATCAAAAAAGCACCAACCAAAACAGTGGTGTCCGCTTTGATGCAGCAACCGAGAGCGTAAAGGACACATATTATGGTTACATAGTGGACATATGGGAACTTGACTACGGACCTGATTTTAAGGTCCCTTTGTTTAAGTGCAAATGGGTCAATCTGTTAGGAGGCGGGGTACAGGTAGACCCACAGTACGGAATGACAATAGTGGATCTGAAAAATCTTGGGTACACTGACGAACCGTTTGTCCTAGCCATTGATGTGGCACAAGTTATCTATGTGAAGGACATGTCTACCAAATCGAGAAAAAGAAAAGATAAGGAAGCGAATACATCATACGATGAGCCAAAGCGCCACATTGTTCTTTCAGGAAAAAGGGACATCCTGGGAGTGGACGGCAAGACAGACATGTCTGAAGATTATGAAAAGTTTCATGAAATTTCTCCCTTCAATGTCAAGGCTGACCCAAGCATCCTGATAAACAATGAAGATTATCCATGGTTACGGCGCAATAAGCAAATAATACAAGCGAAGAAAAAGTGAAGACTTTTTCCCGCAACTATTATGATGATACCATGCCAACTTTGTAACACACGAACATGCTACCATTGTCCGTTTTGTACATGCACATGCTATGTGGGTGAAATTATGATACCATGCCAACTTTCAACTTTTTCAGAGTTCATTTGAAATGCTTTCATGTCTTATGGTTCGGCCCTCGTAATAACATGACCATTAGTCCCTGGCCCATGCCAACTTTCAACTTTCAACTTTCTAAAACTAATGGCACTAACAGAAAGTTTATAATTTTGCTCCTCGCCCCTGTCCCATGACCATTAGTCCCGGTTTGTGCCACAAACCGGGACTAAAGGGTTGGTCCTCGTTGCGGGCAGAGTTTAGTCCCACCTCGCCAACCGAAGGGGGCTCACACCGGTTTATAAGACCTTCCCTCTCTGCCTTGTTGAGCTCCTCTCAAAATGAAAATAGATGCCCTAATAGAGAAAAGTTTAACCTAAATTCATAGTGAATTTCTCTGAAATTCATAGAAATTTACTAGGAATTTAGGTTGAATTTTCTCTATAAGCGCATCTATTCTCATTTTTTAGTAAGTTAATCACAAACTTGTGATTCAATTTTTTTTCAAAGAATTCAAATTTTAACTATTCAAATTTGAAAACTAATGGCACTAACAAAAAGTTTATAATTTTTCTAAAACTAATGGCACTAACAGAAAGTTTATAATTTTGCTAACCTAAAAGCAAACATAATTAAAAATTAAAGCAAAAAACAAAAGAAAATAAATAATGCAAAAAACAAATAAAAAAACAGGAAAAAACTATTTTTATAGTAAAGTTAATCACAAAATAAAATAAATAAAGCAACAAAGAAAACAAAAAAACTAAAAAAGTGTTTTCAAATTTGAAAACTAATGGCACTAACAGAAAGTTTATAATTTTTCTAAAACTAAAAGCAAAAAGAATAAAAAAATAAAGCAAAAAACAAAAGAAAATAAATAATGCAGAAAACAAAACAAAAAAACTGGAAAAAATAGCAACAATAAGTATTTTGTTGTAAGTAGAAACAAAATAAAATAAATGAAGCAGCAAAGAAAACCAAAAAACAAAAAAAGTGTTTTCAAATTTGAAAACTAATGGCATTAACAAAAAGTTTATAATTTTTCTAAAACTAAAAGCATAAAGAATTAAAAAATAAAGCAAAAAATAAAAGAAAATAAATAAAGCAACAAAAAACAAAAAAGTGCCACCTACTGGGCCCCCACGGCCTGAATACAACTAGAAACCCATCCAAGGGCCAGGATTCAGGCCCGCAGGAGGCCCAGTAGGCCCACAGGCATAGCAGTGACAATTAGGCCCGTAAGCCTACAATGGAGAGGAGCTCGAGAGGGGTGCGGCAGTGGGACTTATAAACCACTGCGCACCCCTCTCAACTAGCGAGGTGGGACTAAACTTTCGACGCAGCAGCCGCACAAGGCCTTTGGTCCCGGTTGGTGGCACCAACCGGGACTAAAGGGCCCATTGGTCATGGTTCGTGGCGCAAACCGTGACCAATGCCCCCCTTTAGTCCCGGTTGGTGCCACCAACCGAGACCAAAGGCCGCCGCTTCCCACCCTTTGGGCTGTTGAAAAGAGGCCTTTGGTCTCGGTTTTCTTCTTCTTCTCTTCTTCTTCCTCTTCTTCTCTTGTTTTTCTTCTTCTTATTCTCTTCTTCTCTTTTTTTTTTCTTCTTCATCCTCTTTATTTTATCGGAAACGAGGGTCGTCGAGGGTCAGGGTCGCCGAACGGTAGAGAAAACCCTAAATAGCAAGTATCGTGGGTGTGAGATACATGTGGCCGTCGGTGTCGGACACTACATCCACGTCCCACTAGTATCTCACACCCACGATACTTGCTATGTAGGGTTTCCTCTATCGCTCGGTGACCCTCGTTCCCGATAAAAAAAAGAGGAAGAAGAAGAAAAAAAGAGGATAAGAAAGAATGGAGGAGTTCCTCTTTTTTCTTCTTCTTCCTCTTCTTTTTTTATCCTTGAAGCGTTGTCGAGGCCACCCCAAACCCTAGAGAAGCAGCGTCGAGGCCACCCTAAACCCTAGAGAAGCAGTGTCGAGGCCACTAATTAATATTAGTTCTACGTTTTTGCCACTAATATATCCATCTGTCATGTTTGAATAATAATTGCCATGTTGTCAATATTTGTAGAAACTATGGACACCGCCCGGGACGAAGTACAAGAAGAGTTGTTGGGGGACATAATCGCACGAGGAAGTGATGCCATCTGCTCGTTGTTTCTCAACGAGACCGATGGTCTGGAAGCAGCTGATTATGATGGCTCCGGTGACCTAATGCCAGTGCAAGAAGGAGACCATGAGGACGGCTCCGGTGACCCAATGCCGGTGCAAGAAGGAGACCGTGATGACGTCTCTGGTGACCGAACCGAGTCCGGCCAGGTATATATATTAGTTAAGCTTCTGCTGACTAGCTAATTGATGCATTCATTGTTTTGGTATGTACACATATTAATTAAGTCTTTGTTCTTTTTTCTAGCTCTTTGGATCGAGCACAACTTCGGTAAAGAGACGAGGCCCGAAGAAAAAGTTGAGCTCGGATGAAAAGTTTGAGATCATAGCAATCGCGCCCGACGCCCAACCGATTGAACCCCTCCGGACAAAGAGCGCATTTGTTGCTCAGTGCGGGGTTTTGGTTAGGGATAAGATCCCGATCAGCATCCAGCAATGGTTTAAGCCGGCTACAAAAGACCCTGAGGTGTCTTATGTCAATGATATGCAGAAAAATGATCTTTGGACTGAGCTGAAGTCAAATTTCACCCTACCGCCAGAGGATAATCCAGAGAAGCCAGTTAAAGAGCAATTAATCAAGTCTTTTGCTCTTAAGAGGATGGCAGAACTATTCAGGAGGTGGAAGAAAGAGCTGAATAAGTTTGTCGAAAATAATGAGACACCAGAATTCAAGGGCAGATATGAGAAGATCAGAGATCACTGGCCCGCATTTGTGGCCCACAAGACATCGGAAAAGAGTAAGAAGATGTCGGCGACAAACAAGCAAAATGCTGCGAAGAAGAAGCATCACCATCGCACGGGGTCAGGTGGCTACCTCGTAGCCCGGCCTAAGTGAGCCAAGACTGAGAATGATCTGGTTGATAAAGGGATCGAACCAGAGACAATTAACTGGCCAGACCATTGCCGGACTTGGTTCTTTGGGGCTGGCGGAACCTTGGACCCTGTAACAGGGAAGTGCATTTGAACGAATGATCAAATGGACATACCAGTCAGGAAGCTTCAGCACTATATCGAAGCAGCGCAGCAAGGGACGTTCTTTCCAGACAGAGAGAACGACGAGCTCACAATGGCCCTCGGGAATCCTGAGCACCCTGGACGGACACGAGGCACGCCAGGCTCCATTTCGTGGAAGGTTGGGTTTCCGGACGCAGGCGGTTACAAATCCCATGAGAGGAGGAAAAAAGTGCAGCAGACCCAAATGCAGGCGCTGCAAGCAAGGGTACAAGCGATAGAGGAACGAGAAGCAAATCGCAGCAAACGTACTACCGAAGCTTCCCCCGAAGCTACCCCGCCATCTCAGCGGAGAAGCAGCGTGGCTTCCACCGAGCTGCTTCAGCCGGAGCATGCCTTGACGGCTCCTGCCAGCTATCCCGTGGATGCTATCACGGAGTCTCAAAATTGCCATCTTATGACGCAATGGATGAATTTGAAGGTCAAGGCGGCTGTTGGCTCTGTTTATCCTACTGAACCCGGCGCAACTTTTCACTGCCGGCCGATTCTAGAAGGATATGCTAGGGTGATGGTGGATGAAATAACGGAGGGATTTGAGGACCTCCAGCTTGACCACCCTACCGGTGAAGGGGAGACTAGGCTGGGGTCTGCTCTGAAGACTCCATGCCTATGGCGGAAGGAGCTCATCAACCTTCCGAACTGGACGCCTCCGCCTCCTCCTCCTCCTCCGGCAAGTCAGGGCACTACGCCTCCTCCACCGCCTCCTCCTCCGGCGAGTCAGGGCAATCCGCCTCCTCCACCGCCTCCTCCTCCGGCGAGTGACGATCAGGGCACTCGACCGACTCCTTCTCCAGTGCGTGGCGGCACTCCGCCTCCTTCTCCTCCTGCGCTGACGCACCCGAGCAGCCAGCCTTCTCCTTCTCTGCCTCGTCAGCAAGGGAGGAACAGACCTGCCGCCACTCCGGCTGCTCCGGCGCGTCGTAGTCCTTCTCCTCCGCCTCGTAAGCAAGTAAAGAAGACAACCGCTCCGTCTGCTCGACCGGCGTCTAGCAGTACAGCCAGAGGCGGGAGGACATACAGATTCGGTCCTTCTCTGAAGACTCCAGAGAAGTTACCATACGAGAGGACCCCGGAGGAGAACGCCGAGATCGCATGAACCGAAGTGGATGACTGGTTTCAAGGGTTGAAAGCAAAGAGACATCCACTTCTGGAGGAGAAGGTAGATCCGGTGAAAGCGAAGCGCACTCTGGCTGCCCTGACAAAACCACCCAAGTCTCCGCCGAAAGGAAACTATGAGCGCATTATTGGAAAGGAATTTGCCGAAGCGGAGCGGTCGGGAAGTACTGTCAGTGATCAAAGGCTGAAAGAACGACGAGCTGGGAAACAAATTGCCCAGCTCGGCGAACAAGCGAAGCAATCGTGCCCCCCGCTCAAGGTGCCTAGCCACAACGTCGCTAATGATCCGAGGATGGTGCCGGGTTATAGCAATCTTGCAGATTACCTGCCCGACGATGTACATTATGAACCCATGGAGGTGCAGATACAAAGATACGAGTACGGGAAGCCTCTCGCCAAAGATGAAAGATCTCTATCAACGATGATGCGAAGATTGCATGATTGGTACTTGAAAATCTGCAGAGACTCTGGGGGGAGGAGTAATTTGTATGTGAAAGTTAAAAAGGAGCATGACCTCGTTGGAATTGAACTGTTGCCTGTTCCATTTGAGGAGTTCTATCAGTTTTTCAATCAATTGGCCCTCGATAAAACAACGGTCGCCTGCTAATGTCTGTAAGTAGTACTACTTCTGTCATTAAGTCTCTCTATATAGCTCAGCTCTTTCATTGCATGTATTTATAATCATCCTCACTATATTATGCAGATTGAAGATCGCCGAATTGAAGAAAAGACAAGTCGGTGATATTGGGTTCATTAACACATATCTCATAGATGCAACTCAGGTTAAATTTCATGCTGCATCTACCGAGGTCAACTTGCTACGATCGTTGGTAATAAATGAAAACAAAGATATAATACTTTTTCCTTACAACTTCAAGTGAGTGTTACTGTCTTGTGCGTATTCGGTTTCCCTTATATATTAGTCAAGGTTATAGTAATGTAATTGATGAGTTATGCATGCGTGTGCAGTTTCCACTATATTCTCCTAGAGATTAAGCTTGAGCAGGGACTAGTAACCGTCTTAGACCCAAGACGAAAAGATCCCCAGGACTATGCAGACATGACTCAAATACTCGAGAAGTAAGTTAAATCGATCATTATCCACCATATCAGCAACTTTGTTCATTTCCTGATATATCAAGTAATTGTTTTCTTTGTCCGGCAGGGTTTGGAGAAAATTCACCAGAAAAGCTCCGGGACTGCCGAAGGAGCTGCAATTTAGACACCCGAAAGTAAGTACTATAGTAGCATGTTCCGCGCATCTACTAGTCATTCAAGCGCTAGTTTCATCAATACAATTTGACATTCTTGCTTATCAGTTTGATTGACCTCTATTTCTTGTAAAGTGGTTGTGGCAGGAACAAGGGAATGATTTCTGTGGATACCACGTTTGCGAGTCCATCCGCCACACGACCTGTGAGCGGGGCTACACTGACGAACAATATGAAGTACGTAAATAACAACATTCACAATTTTATTTTATTACCATCATTTGTGTTGAGTTTCATTCATTCATATATATATATATATATGTATTGACCCCCTTCTTTAAATTAGATGTTTCGGAAGCGGGATGAACTCCTAGCACCAGCTCGCATGCGAGCAATTCAAGAGGAATTGGCGGCATTCTTTCTTGACCACGTGATCCCTGAAGACGGAGAATACTATGTGGACCCTGAGTCCGTATGATTATATTTGTAAGAGATAATTATTGTATATATGTAGCCGGTAGTGTCGGATAGATATACGAGAACTTGTTGTTCGACCAATCTCTCGGAGAAGGAGAGGTGGTCGATATCACTTCTCTCTGTATGCATATATGTTCATGACGATCTTCTGTTTCCTTCGTTTGCTTACTAGCTAGCTAGCGTGTCTAGTCCTCTCTATACGTATGTATAGTACGTAGCGTCGACCAAGTACGGACATAAGTGAGGACACTTCTCTCTATTAATTATAACTAGCTAACACAATATATGAAACACCTAAATTAACCCCCCAAAACCCCCAAACCCCCCCCCTTTCAAAAAAAAAACAAAAACCCCAACCCCAGAAATGCTGACGGGTGGATGCCTATTGGTCCCGGTTGGTGGCACCAACCGGGACCAAAGGGTCTCCTGCCTGGGCTCCGCGCACAGGCCACGTGGAGGCCCATCTGTCCCGGTTCTGGATTGAACCGGGACTAAAGGGACAGGGTATTAGTACCGACCCTTTAGTCCCGGTTCCAGAACCGTGACAAAAGGCCCTTACGAACCGGGACAACAGGCCCTTTTTCTACCAGTGTTGGGGGACCTTGTATTAGTTTCCCCAGCTACAAGTATTTCGGTACACATCAACTTTCCAATACAACAACATGCATAGTTCCGAGAATGTGCAGTGTGATCTCTAACAACAATTGATTTTGTTTTGAAACCCCTCGTAGCACTTTATTAACTCAGTGGCAATGCACTTTATTAACTCAGTGGCAATGTTACATCAAGTAGTACATGAGATAGCATGAAATTAGGTGCAACATCTACCCACTCACACTTAGTCTGATGATCATAGCTATATCTAGCAAGAAAGTGTGCCATGCCATTGGCTTCCCTAGGACAGAAAGAAAAGGAGATAGAAGGAATGTCGTGAGCTAAGTGGAAGCAATCAGCCAGCATCGGCGCGTAGGGACTAGGGACTCAAGATATCTAAAGTTCCGTTGCAAGCCTTGATAGGTTCCAGACAATCCGATTCCACCTGAACTTTGGTACAACTCACATCGTACAACATCTCCAGGCCCTGTCGTAATGTGAACGCCTCTGCCATTTGTGCGTTCATAATATGCATAACACCAGCTACAACCTCTCCCCGAGAGTTTCGAAGGATAGCTGCGCTTGCTGCACTTCCATCCTCGAAGAAGAATGCATCTATATTTAGCTTGTAATAACCGGCTGAAGGTTTCTGCCATCTTACTTCGACAACAGGGATAGTGGGGCGAACTGCATGCTTCATTGTGATTGCCTGAGTAGCGAACGCCGAGCTTGGTGCAGTTTTAACTAAATCTCCTCTCACTGCTTGTCTACGTTCCCACCAAATATACCATATGCCCGCAATTTATTTTGATGAGGACTAACCTGCTAATAAAATGGCGGATCCTATTTATAATGATGGTCGATGGATACCGAGGAAACGTACACCCTCCTCAGCATGTAAACAGGCAACATGGGCCGGCCCATTATAGGGTTTTTCTGTGTTGTTTTCCAACCGGTTTTGGGAATGTTCTAGAACATTCCCTGAACCAGTTTTTTAAAAAATCATGTTTTTCTTCCATTTCATTTTTTACTTTCAGTTTGTTTTTGTTTTAATTAGTGAACGCTTTTATGCGTTTTTTTTCATTTTTATGTTTTCTTTCGATTTCTACTTCTCTTTTCATTTTTTCATTTTTAAATTCTAAAAAATAGATTCATGCATATTTTGAATTCGTGATAGTTTTTTAAATCTAGGAACAATTTTTCACATTCGCAAATATTTTTTGAATTCGTGAACATTTGTCAAACTTTTTTTGAATTGAGGAACATTTTTTGAATTTTTTTAATATTCGGTAACAGGTTTTGAAATTTGTGAAATTTTTTGAATCGACGAACATTTTTTCATTTGATTGCGTGGAATAGACATATTTATAGAATAACACGTGAACCAAAGTTAAAAACACATACGAGACTATGTATAGTGGTAAAATTTTTATTGAATATAAGTAGAATAATAGAATAAAAAATATTTTCCCATGCATGGTTGCATATGGTAGTGGGTCTTTTCCCATGCATGATTGCATGTTGAGATGGGTCTTATCCCATCCATACTTGTGTGATGATGTGGCATGCTTGCATGTTGAAATAAATAAGTTAGTGAGGATTACTCTCTTAAGTATATATGATAAAGGATACCCAATCCTTCTAACCCTAGGGCTCATACTTGGGAGCTTCTCCAAAACTATTTATAAAATCTCTTGGGAGACATTTATTGCCCATGAGTGATGTTGACAAGAAAATTGAAAAGGAAAATGATATTGTAGTTAGAGGTAGGAATGTCTTGAAAAGAATGTTTTGAAACAAGAAAGATGTGAAGGACGTGATGGAATTGTTATAATGAAACTATGATGATGGGAATGAAGATGGCTATTATGGATAAAATGGTGTAAGGTGGTTTTTCAACTCTAGGAATAAATCTAAGTGCCGCTAAACTAGCCTAACATGTGCAACCACATTACCCTGGTATGGGACAGGGGTAAACTTAGTAATTTGGATAACCTGGCTTGGAGCCCACACTATAGTGATGAGGTACAGCGTAAATTCTCTCGGGACGGGCCAACTCCGAAGGAGGGATCTTCAGTGTTCCTCGCTACTAGGCACAACGGTGGTACACCCGTAGGTTATGGTTGAAGGAAAGTAATGATCTTATTTGGATATTTCTTGCCCAAATGGGAAGAATGTGTTTGGATGGGGTGCAGGGGAATAACTTAGTACTAGAATTGAGAAAAGTTTAGATCGGGTGCTTAACTCGGGTACATAATGTATCGCGAGCCATGGCTGGCACGGAAAGCATCCTAAATCTTGTGGGTAAAGTGTACAACCTCAGAACAGTCTCAAACTATTTGAATAGTTATGTCCACGATCATAGATGTTTTGGTTTGAAAAAAATGTTTTCAAACAAAATGGAGGCCACGTTTTGGGATGACACCATGGGGGTGGTGTTGTGGTCTAGAATGCTTGAAACTTGGATTATGATTATATATATTGGAATTTAAGCATGACGATATTGGATTAGAATTATGAATGTTGGTTGGATTTGGTGTAAGAAGATCGACCGGTAGAGTCCCTAGCTGATTCCGAGCTTGATGCCATGCTCCCGCTCCCGCCCTGCAGTGTCAACGGTAGCTGTGATGGCGGTCGGAAGTTCGGCGAGGCGCACATTCGTGCTCAACCTTCTACTGCCATACATGTTGTACTCTGAGATGGGATGCGTGAAGGCACCCTTCGAGTGCACCGGCGTCTGAGAGCATGGACACCGTGCCCTCCTTCGACCTCTACGCAGTCGAATGCCTCATTACCACTGTGTGAGAGCAGCAACATGCACTTGCAGCCATCGTCGCCGCTCCCCGTGTGGAGCGCCCTGAGGCTGCGAGCCCATGGAGACCAGGTGTTGTCGGTTCTTCTTGGAGGTGACACCCAGGCTTTAGATGCGGCTTCAAGGGAAGGTGAGGGATGAGCCCCGAAGCCTCTATGAGGAAGGAATTCGACAATGTCGGGTTTGCGCTCTGGTGCAACTGCAAGGACCACAAGGCGGTAGCGGTGGCGGCAGTGGCTTTCTCATCGCCCAACATCGACGTTGATGTCGCAAAGTGTTGAAGAGTGAGAGAAAGAGAAGAGAGAGGAATAATACGAAGGTGAGGTGGACAATGATGCGGCGAGGTCAACTTTCAAAACCATGCCACTTTAACACAAAACCAACCAAAGCAACTTGAGGAACGAAAAATATCGGTTTCAACAATTAAAGGACTTGGTTTCTCTAGGTTGGAGTTGATGGACTATTTCTAGACTATCGGTGAAGTTAAGAGACGGAAAATATAATTTTCTCTTGATATATTCATATGTCGATGCATATGGCAGATAGGAATGGCCATGTACTTAAAATCTTCTACATTATGTTGTACTTGGTAATTTGTTATATTCTAGAGAGAGAGAGAGAATATCATACGGAAACCAATATTCAATGAAAACTTCGTGGAAACCATATTTTAAAGTTTTGAAAGAATCTAAAAAATAAGGGACGCTAAGAGGGTGATGTTTTATTGCCACACAAAATTTCAAGTTGAAACACATTACGAGATGTGAGCTATGAAAAAAGACAAAATTCAGCTTTGAATAGTGTCACATCTCAAAATACGGGATGTTGAAACACTATTCAAAGCTGAATTTTGTCTTTTCCATAGCTCACATATCGTAATGTGTTTCAACTTGAAATTTTGTGTGGCAATAAAACATCATCCTCTTAACATCCCGTTTTTTCAGATATTTTTGAAACTTCAAAACATCTATTTCTCATGGTTTTCATCGGTTTCCACCGAATGTTGATTTCCGTATGATATTCTTCCTTCTAGAGAAGTACATGTTGCCACTAGAATTGGATTGATCAAGACTTTAGCCTGATTATATTTTTTGTTCTTGCCTACTTTAGCTGATTGCAAATAATTGGTCACTTGCAGGATGCTTCTCCTATTTGCTTCATCCATGTGGAGCCCTCCCATGTAATGGCGTCGATATTCTTGAGTGAGAAGAATTTATTGTACCTTCTGTCATGTGATAAGCCTTTGGTTTGTACTGGAGCCTCTTGTAGATGGTATTGGGCCATTTGTAGATGGTACTAACCTTTCCCTTGCTTTGGTGTTGTTATTACAACGTGAGAAGTATATCCTTAATGTCATGCAAGAAATATATTGGTTTTTGTGTGAATTGTAATCACTCTGCTCTAAGACCTTGTTGAATAATACAAGGAAGATGGATGTGTGCATCGCTCGATGCAGAGGCCAGGAGTTATCCTCCTTAAAAAAGATGACTCTATTGTTTTTTCCTTAGGATCTCCATTGGTAACACGAAGCTTGAGCTAAGGCCGCATATAGGAGTTTCAGCAATGTGAGCCTCACTAAGACCAGAATGATCAAGGAGTTCCTGAATTTTGACGTATAAATGTATTGCCTAGTCACTTCCATTAAATTGGTCTTTTGGTTCCGTTGGCTAGAGAATGCACTTCTACATGATATCGGAGTCAAATTAGTCTTTTGGTTGCATTGCATCCACTTCTACACTGAACATACTTTTGTTGAGGACTGGAAGCACTGGTTGGTGAGAGACTTTGTTGTGACTGGCCAGTGACAACATAGTTGTAACACCCCGGATATGATTTACCCAATATGTAATCCAACTCTTGCCATTTCCAGCGTTAAGTTATTTTATTTTCTCGGGTTCGGGTCTTTGTCACTGTGTGTTGCTGTCGTTGTCATGCATCTCATATCATGTCATCATGTGCATTGCATCATCATGTTTTCAAAACTTGCATCCGTCCGGGTTTCCCCAGTTCTCTCCGTTGTCCGTTCCGAGTCCAGATACACTTGCACGCGCCCGCGGCATGTCCGAAATAGTATTTTATAAGTGGCCGGAATATGTTCTCGGAATGGGATGAGAGTTGACGTGCGGTCTTATTATAGTGTAGATAGACCGCCTGTCAAGTTTCATCGCATTCGGAGTTCGTTTGATAGCCCAACCGTTAAACTATAGCGGCACTATAGCCGGTCTAACGTCGGACGTTTTCGGTCTCCGAAAATAGTCGCCAGGCCTCCCTCTCTTCTCTCAGCTGGAGACCGTCTACACAGCTCACTACCGACCGCCAGGCCAGCCTACCCCTCTTTGCACAGTGCATCGACCCCTCGCGCGTGTCCGAAACTCACCCGTACCCGACTCGGACAATCATCACCGTTGGGTCCGGATCATCCCCAAACGTCTACAAAACATCTCCTTTTTCCTATTTGGACTTCCTAACTATTTATTTCTCGATCGCCCGATTACGATCAGAGGGATCCGATAGCCCCAACTTAATCCACCTGCCATATAAATACACAAGGTCCAACCATAAAAATCCTCCCCTTGTCCCATCGCGCCGCCGCCACCCACTCACCATTCCCCTCGGGATCTTCCCAGATCCACCTCGTAGCCACCCGGCAAATTTGACAAATCTGACCTATAGACGAAATCAAATCACAGAATGAACTGTCCGTTAAACTATTTCACGCAGCTGACCCGTGGCGCCTAGCTCTCAGGCGCTGCACTAGTGCAACGCCCAGGAGCTAGGTGCTGCACTAGTGCACCGCCCGGGAGCTAGGCGCTGCACTGTATAGTGTGGCGCCTAGCTCTCAGGCGCTGCACACTGTTTTAGTAAATTTTCGGATTACACGGGTATGACGCTGGCCGTGTAGCGCCTACCTGTGAGGCGTTGCACAGTGTAGTGTGGCGCCGTCGTGACGGACGCTACACAAAAGGGTCAGGCGTGTGAAATAGTTTCACGAGCAGTTCATTCCGTGAATTAATTTCGTCCATAGGTCAAATTTACCTAGCCAGCCCGAGCTCCACCTAGTTTTCCCCACCGGACCAACCCCATCGATCCATCCCCTCCAACCAGAGATCCCCACGGCCATCCTCGTCCAGTAGCAACCAGGAGCTCGAGCTCCTTCCCCACGCTCGCGTGCCCGAGGAAACGCACGAGGCTATGCCTCCTTGTCCCCGCGCCTCTGCCTCGCCGGTGGTCGCCGGCCACCCAAGTAGCAGCGCCAGAGAACCCCCGCAGGTTCCCGTCGCCATGGACGAACTCCTCGCCGCACGTCCCATGCCTCTGCCGCCGCCAAGCTCCTTCAGGACGGCCACCCCGCGCGCGAGACGACCGCCCGTGACAGCCTTCCTCGCCCTCGCTGCTTGCCCGCGGGCCACGCGGCCTGATGCCGGCGACCAGCGCCGCCATGGCCGTCCCCTCGCCCGTCCATCGTCGTGCGCCTTCAGTCCAACCTCGACCCCGCCACCACGTCCTCACCGCCGGCCAGTTCCGCACTCGCGCGGCCGCTATGCTTCCCGGCGAGATGAAGCCCGCTCGTAGCGCCGCCATCCTTTACGTCAGAGGGACGCTCAAACCTCTCCTGCTCCGTTCATCGCCATCTCTGCTAGATCCGGCGAGTGCCTGCACCCCGGCCTCGTCCCTGGCTCCAGGTCGCCGCGCCGCCCCACCGGAGACCGCCAAGTCCATCACAGGTGCCTGCTGTTGCCGTCGCCTTCCTCCAGCGTCGCCGACCTCACCTGTTGCTGCTCTGAACCTTGCGCTCCGCTACTGTTTCTGTTTTCAGAGATGAGGGCAGCAGCGCTCGCCCGCGTGTACGCGTTGACCAAGCCCAGTGAGCGCAGGCCCAGCTCCCTTCGCCTGCGTGGGCCTCCCAGCCGCCAGGCAGCTGCGTTGCTGGGCCCAGTCACTGCTCTGAGCCGGCCCAAGTACCATTGTGAGAACCCCAACCCATCCAGTTTTGGCCAGTGTAGTTTTTTTTCCAGATCTGCGTTTTTTTCCTATATCCTGAGACAACAGTTTTGCGGTTTAGCCCCTAAACTTCATGCATATAATAACTCTCCAACCATGCATCATATGTAAAAACTTTATATATGAAACTTGCTTAGATTTTCATCTAGTTTAATAATATGCAACTTTCATCTATGTTTAAGGTGTTTAAAATGATGTTTGTTTAAATTTGCTCCTATGCCATGTTAAAATGACTTAACTCATAACTAAATAACCGTAGCTCGGTTTTAAATAATCTTTATATGTAAATGGGGTAGAAAAATGCCTAGTTTAACTTGGTGCACTCATCTTGCATGTTTAACAACTCTAAAATAATGTTTAGGGCAGAACAGTACCAAATCTATAATATGCTCATGAGGAGTTTCCGGAATTGTTGTTCGTTGTTTCCGGCCTCATTTAAACTTGACTAGATAGGTAGTTTTACTTTGCTTCACCCTCTTGCCATGTTTAACAACATTTAATATTGTTGGGTACATAAACAAGATCGAACTAAATAGCTTGAATGTGGTGTTTCGTCAATATGCAACGGAGTTGCATATTGAGCTCCACTTAATTTGTAGTATTGTTTGTGCACTTTGCCATGCCATGCTTCATTAAACCGGACATGCATCATACTTGTTTGCGCATCATGCCATGTTGTTGTAGTGGTTGTTTACTTTGTTGTTTGCTTTCTTTCCGGTGTACTTCGTCTCGGTAATCCGGTAACGTCGTGTTGTGAGGATTCGTTCGTCTACATCCGTTTGTCTTCTTCATGGACGCGTTCTTCTTTCTTGCGGGATTTCAGGCAAGATGACCATACCCTTGAGATCAGTTCTATCTTTTCTTGCTAGATGCTCGCTCTTTTGCTATGCCTATGCTGCGATACCTACCACTTGCTTATCATGCCTCCCATATTGTTGAACCAAGGCTCTAACCCACCTTGTCCTAGCAAACCGTTGTTTGGCTATGTTACCACTTTGCTCAGCCCCTCTTATAGCGTTGTTAGTTGCAGGTGAAGATTGAAGTTTGTTCCTTGTTGGAACATGGAGATGTTGTTCCTTGTTGGAACATGTTTACTTGTTGGGATATCACAATACCTCTTATTTAATTAATGCATCTATATACTTGGTAAAGGGTGAAAGGCTTGGCCTCTCGCCTAGTGTTTTGTTCTACTCTTGCCGCCCTAGTTTCCGTCATATCGGTGTTATGTTCCCGGATTTTGCGTTCCTTATGCGGTTGGGTTATAATGGGAACCCCTTGATAGTTCGCCTTGAATAAAACTCTTCCAGCAACTTGTAACGCCCTCGATGCGGCTATATCTCCCACGTGTCGAGGCACGACTTAGAGGCATAACCGCATTGAAATCAATGTCGCAAGTTAGGCAATCTTCACAACATCCCATGTAGTATAGATAATAAAAGGGGAGATACATAGTTGGCTTACACTCGCCATGTCAATTAAAGTACATAAATAGCATTACATCAACCAAGCACTCATGGCCTGACTACGGTGCCAAAATAAAAGATAAACCCAACATGCGACACGGCCCCGATCGCCCCAACTGGGCACCACTACTGATCATCAGGGAAAGACACATAGTAACGGCGTGAGTCCTCGTTGAACTCCCACTTGAGCTCAAGCGCGTCATCTGGAACGGAGTCATCAGGCCCTGCATCTGGTTTGGAAGTAATCTATGAGCCACAGGGACTCAGCAATCTCGCACCCTCATGATCAAGACTATTTAAGCTTATAGGCAAGGCAAGGTAAATATGTGGAGCTGCTGCAAGCGACTAGCATATATGGTGGCTAACCTGTTCGCAAAAGTGAGCGAGAAGAGAAAGCAAAGCGTGAACGAATAACTAGAGAACAACCTGCGGCAAGCATTACTCCAACACCATGTTCACTTCCCGGACTCCGCCGAGAAGAGACCATCATGGTAACTCACACAGTTGATTTATTTTAATTAACTTAAGGTTCAAGTTATCTACAACCGGACATTAACAAATTCCCATCTGCCCATAACCGCGGGCACGGCTTTCGAAAGTTCAAATCCCTGCAGGGGAGTCCCAACTTAGCCCATGACAAGCTCTCACGGCCAATGAAGGAATAGACCTTCTCCCGAGACATTCCGATCAGACTCGGCATCCCGGTTCTACAAGACACTTCGACAAGTTAAAACAAATCCAGCAACACCGCCGAATGTGCCGACAAATCCCGATAGGAGCTGCACATATCTCGTTCTCAGGGCACACTCAGATGAGACTAGCTACGAGTAAAACCAACCCTCAAGTTTCCCCGAGGTGGCCCCGCAGGCAGCTCGGTCGGACCAACACTCAGAGGAGCACTGGCCCAGGGGGGGGGGCTTAAAATAAGATGACCCTCGGGCTCCGGAAACCCAAGGGAAAAAGAGGCTAGGTGGCAAATGGTAAAACCAAGGTTGGGCATTGCTGGAAAAGCTTTAATCATGGCGAACTATCAAGGGGTTCCCATTATAACCCAACCGCGTAAGGAACGCAAAATCCGGGAACATAACACCGATATGACGGAAACTAGGGCGGCAAGAGTGGAACAAAACACTAGGCGAGAGGCCGAGCCTTCCACCCTTTACCAAGTATATAGATGCATTAATTAAATAAGAGGTATTGTGATATCCCAACAAGTAAACATGTTCCAACAAGGAACAACATCTCCATGTTCCAACAAGGAACAAACTTCAATCTTCACTTGCAACTAACAACGCTATAAGAGGGGCTGAGCAAAGCGGTAACATAGCCAAACAACGGTTTGCTAGGACAAGGTGGGTTAGAGGCTTGACATGGCAATTTGGGACAATAGTCATCACTGATGAGAGGCTACTGACAGGTCACCAATCGGTCAGTGAAGAGAAATTTTTGCCGGTTAGTGCTGACACACTATATAGTTGTGGATGTCTATTTTTCAGGAAAGAAGTACATGGAATTATTACTGCTGTCGGATTCAGGGATCTACAGACCCAAGAAAGGTTCGAACTCTAGGGCGTGTGTGAAGGACTCAACCTCTCCAACCAACCAGCTCATCACCCTCACGGCCTAGCTCAAGGAACAAGGAAGAAGATGGACACGACAGTTTTACCCAGGTTCGGGCCACCTTGCGATGTAAGACCCTACTCCTGCTTTGTGGTGGATTTGCCTCACGAGGGGCTGAGGATGAACTAGTACAAAGGATGAACAGCCTCGTGAAGTATGCTCTGGTGGGGGAATGAGTTGAGAGGTTCGGATCAGATCGGATCCCCAACTACGGTGGTGGCTAACCTATACTTATAGTGGCATCGATCCTCTTCCACCAAAACGTAGGCGGAAGGGATTCCACAGTGGCCAATTTGAAAGGGGACAAGTAGTACATCTTATTCCAAATCCATCTCCACTTCTAAAATGCCACCCCCATCTCTTCTGTCTCCATAGCTGTGATCTCTATCTTCAAATCTCCCAGAATTTCTGCCTGAATGGGCATTATTTCTACCAAAGGGAAAATTACCTTGGCCCCTGAAGCCCCCTCGCCCTAGACCAGGCTGCCACGGCCCTAATCTCCCTGCCATCCTCTCCCCCTTCTTGGTACGGGATTCTGCCGCCTCCTCTCTATCACGGCCTGGAGGATGGAAAAATCTAGGTGGTCTAGGGCAAGGAAGGGTTAGGTTTTATACCTATCTTACCCCCCACCCAGCCGTGTTACAGACCCTTTTTGGCCCAGCTATATCTATCTTTGGCCCAGTTAGGCCCCCCTGCTCTTTCTTCCTGTCTATATGAGGCCTTTTTTCCTCATTATCAATTTCTATCATACTATCTACAAAAATTTCTAGGAAAAGGTTCCCAGGAATATCAGTTGTTTCCCTGTATGTCTTTTTATCATTTTCACCATTTCCCATATTTCCCTGTCTGATCACACAATGAGTTTCAAAATCACCATGTCCTTCCACTCCTAACTAGGAATTCTATATAAATTCTCAAAACTTGGAATCAGAGGCCTCATTTTAAGTCGAGCGGAATGGTGCGACTGTGAGGTTGGTGGAGGATTCAGGCAAGGGGAGCGCCTCGGAGTAGTCGCTATCATTGCGCCCCCGCTTCCCTTCCGAGCGCCCCTGCTGCCGCTGCCCCCGTTGATCTCGATCTGAGCAAACTTTGAGCTCGGAGCAGGTAGCGCCATGACCACCTCGCTTGCTCGCAGCGCTGCTGGATTCATCGCAGGGGCCAGATTCGCGGTGGCGAAGGAGAGGAACGACACCCACTCAGCAGCCTGCACCTTGTCCTCCGACTCTGCATGCGCCATCGCCCACAGCAAAAATTCCAGAGAATGGTGCCCCCACTTTTTTCACTCAACTCCCTCTCCTCCTCCGCCGTGAGTGAGTCGAGCACTGCCTGAACCTCCACCCGCATCTCTGCCTTGGATTGGTACCAGGATCCAATCTTGATCAGGCGCACTCGCTTGCGGTTCTCCCCCCCAAACTCCTCTAGCCGCACCTCCGAAATCTCCACCATCTCCGATGAGGGTATCGTGTTGTCGCCACCGCTCGTGGTGCTCGAGTATGGGGAGGAAGGTGAATGAATGCATCGAATCCTCTTCACCCCCCTCCACACTTAGTATTCCCCCTGCCCTCGCCGCCATGCACGTCGCCCGAGGTGCACTGTGTCGTATGACCAGTCGCACCACACGCCTTCACAATGTGACAAGGGAAGTGAACCGTGTCATCTGTAACGTGCTTTGTGATGTGTTCAATCTTGTGGTGTCCTCACCCAATGACAGAAGGGGTAGCGAGGCACGTACTGTATTGTTGCCATTAAGGGTAACAAGATGGGGTCTATATCATATTGCTTGAGTTTATCCTTATACATCATGTCATCTTGCTTAAGATGTTACTCTATTTTTAACGTAATACTCTAGATCCATACTGGATAGCAGTCGATGAGTGGAGTAATAGTAGTAGATGCAGGAAGGAGTCGGTCTACTTGTCGCGGACGTGATGCCTATATTCATGATCATTGCCTTAGATATCGTCATAACTTTGCGCTTTTCTATCAATTGCTTGACAGTAATTTGTTAACCCACCGTATGCTTTCTTCGAGAGAGAAGCATCTAGTGAACCCTATGGCCCCCGGGTCTATTTTCCATCATATTTATTCAGATCTATATAATCAAAAATACAAAAATACCTCACTGAGTTTTATTTACTTCTATTTCTTTATTATCTGTCTATTATATCTCACTCTTATTCGTGACAGTTAAGGGATTGACAACCCCTTTTCGCGTTGTGTGCAAGTATTTGTTAGTTTGTGCAGGTGCATGATACGTCTCCAACATATCTATAATTTTTGATCGTTCCATGCTGTTATATTATCATTCTTGGGTGTTTTGCAATCATTTTATATCATTTTTGGGACTAACCTATTGACATAGTGCCCAGTGCCAGTTGCTGTTTTTTGCTTGTTTTTTTACATCGCAGAAAATCAATACCAAACGGAGTCCAAACACAGCAAAACTTTTTGGAGATTTTTTCTGGGCCAGAAGACACAAGAGGGGCTGAAGAAGTACTAGAGGGGAGCTCCGAGGGGAGCACAACCACCAGGGCACCCACCTCGGTGGCCTTCCCAACTGCCTCTTTGCCCTATAAATACCCCCATACTCCAAAAACCCTAGGGGAGTCGATGAAATTTTATTCCAGCCGCCGCAAGTTCCAGAGCCACGAGATCCAATCTAGAGCCCTTTTCCGTACTCCGCCGGAGGGAACACGATCACGAAGGGTTCATCATCCTCATTGGTGCCTCTCCGATGATGCGTGAGTAGTTCAACTCAGACCTACGGGTCCATAAGCAGTAGCTATATGGCTTATTCTCTCTTTGTTTCTCAATACAATGGTCTCTTGGAGATCTATTTGATGTAATGACTTTGTGTGATGTGTTTGTTGGGATCCGATGAATTGTGAGTTTATGATCAGATTTGCCTTGATTTAATATCCATTCTTGATTATTATAGCCTCGTATTTCTTCTCCGATATTTGGGTTTTATTTGGCCAACTTGATATATTTATCTTGCAATGGGAAGAGGTGCTTTGTAATGGGTTCGATCTTGCGGTGTCCTTTCCCAGTGACAGAAGGGGCAGCAAGGCACGCATGTATCGTTGCTATTAAGGATAAAAGGATGGGGTCTATTCCTACATGAATAGATCTTGTCTACATCATATCATCGTTCTTATTGCACTAATCCGTTTTTCCATGAACTTAATACAATAGATGCATGCTGGATAGCGGTCGATGTGTGGAGTAATAGTAGTAGATGCAGGCAGGAGTCGGTCTACTAATCTTGGACGTGATGCCTATATACATGGTCATTGTCTTGGATATCGTCATAATTATTTTCTTTTCTATCAATTGCCCAACAGTAATTTGTCTACCCACCATATGCTATTTTCTGAGAGAAGTCACTAGTGAAATCTACGGCCCCTGGGTCTATTTTCCTATCATATACTTTTAGATATATATTGCTATTTCCTTTTTCCTCTATTTGCACTTTTTATTTTCATATCTATATTATCAAAAACACAAAAATACCTCGCTGAGTTTTATTTGTCGTTCTTCCATTTCCAATTATCAATCTATCTTTTTACCAATCAACTACCCGGGAGGGATTGACAACCCCTCTTATACGTCGGGTTGCAAGTATTTGTTATTTCTATGCTGGTATCGTTTACATAGTGTTGCGTGGTTCTCCTACTGGTTCGATAACCTTGGTCTCATCACTGAGGGAAATACCTACCGTAGTTGTGATGCATCATCCCTTCCTCTTTGGGGAAATACCGACGTAGTTCAAGCGACATCAGTGCATATATTGGAGACTTGCTTGTGCCTCCTACTGGATTGACACCTTGGTTCTCAACTGAGGGAAATACTTATCTCTAGTTTGCTACATCACCCTTTCCTCTTCAAGGGAAAAATCAACACAAGCTCAAGAAGTAGCAGGTACCCGCGAGATATTAATGTGGCATGATCGGGGAGGTAGAGACCTCCCTAGAGAGGGATGGGCCTCGCCCGTGTCGTAAGTCCACGAGACGGGATGACAGGATCACTAGTCGTTTCCAGAAGCTCCCTATACAATACGGGTTTGGATATGTGATCTGAGTAGGCCACTGGCCCTTTTGCACCAACCACCATGTGGGAATAAGTATTAGCACTCGGCGTCGTACGATTTATTCTGAAAGCTTTGTCAGACGCCCAGTTCAGCATTGTGGCATGGCCGGGCAGGTGCCATCCTGGATAGAGCTGGTGCTTGGACCCGACCCTGCTCGCAATGACCCAAAGTGCTTAGGGGTGTGTGGCACCCTGGCTCAGAGCAACCGGTTTACCCTGCATTGCCAGCCTAGAGATCGACTCTTCTCGCAATACAAAACAACATGGTACAGAAACAACCGCTTTATTGATACTAGCGGAATACATAGGTCTGATATTGCATCGAGATACGAGGCCAAGCGGCACACACGGTGCTGCTGGACAGTATGTACATTATTTAATGAACATGGCTGGGGCCTCGATCACACGAACTGCGCGGGAGCGGAAGAACGACGAAGTGGAACTCCATAGCACAGGGACACCGACATGGACACGGCCTAGACACGAGATGCGCTCCGATGCGAATCGACTTGCCTGAAAGCTGGCATAACACGTCAGGTCAGTACATTGAATGTACTTGCAAGCTCACAACAAACATAAGCACGATGACAGACAATATCATGATAATTAATCAGGCTAAATCAATGCAAGAAATACTACAGATGCAATGCAGCCAAACAGTGCACCGAGTCACACGGAGTCGCTTACCAGGCGGTTACCTCGTAACCAAACGGTGACCACACCGGGGTCATACCTGAAACCAATTACTCATGAACACCTCGAGTGTTCAAGATTCACCATGAAACAATGCATCACAACAATCACTTAGTTTGCAAGATTTATTATAAAAGTTGATCCATGGTGTGACTTACTCCCGAGTCTTGCCCATAACCGAGGGCGCGGCTATCGATAGATTAAATACACTCTGCAGAGGTAGCGCACTTTACACACACTACGGAATACCTAGCCTCGCACTCCCATTCGGGTGGACCAAAGTATTCCGACGAAACCCTCCCTTTGTCATGCACTCTCCCCGGCCACTCCGACCATCTCCCTCTCATGGCTAGGTCTTGGGTGGCCCCGTGTCTACCAAAGACACCTACGGCCACCGTCGTGGCAAAATGGTCCCAAACGGGGACAAGGTACCATAAAAACAAAAATGAGCACACAAGGTTATGTCTGCTTACCGGGCCAGGGTATGCACGCCCATAAGCTTCCCTCGCGGGAGGCACCGGTGAGAGCCACAACAAAGGCCCGAATTAAGACCTTCCCATTAGGTAAATGTGGTCGCACTGAATTAAAACCCGATTCAGTGGCACCATTATGTGATCAACATCATATTGAAGTTGAACCAATCCAATTTAACTTTGATAAAGAAAACTTTTTATCAATAACATGATATAAAAATTTTCATGCAACTACTCGTCATGCAAGGCAAATAACTCATATTCATGGATCAAACTTAACCACATAATTATCTTACAACACTAAAGATCAAAACTCTCTGGTTATAACTCATTTTCATCATCAAGCCATATTTTTATTAGTTCTTTATTTAAATTAAAATATCACTTAGAAATTTTTTTTACTACCATTAATTTCCATAGCAATATGCATAGTGCAACTCTTACTCTAATTAACCAAACAAGTTCATGCATTCAACTTGTAACTAAAACAAGCACATCTAGCAGAATAAAGTAACTAGCAATTTACCAAAATTATTTATCAAATTTTTAATGCAAATAAGAACTCATATTCAAGTAGAAAATCATACATATTGAAATAAAACCATCCAAACGCCGGTGTGGCTTGCCTTACTGTAGAGGAGGATCACACCCCTCTTGGTTTGCTTCAAGACAAACTTCTCCTTCTAAAAAGGAATTTAAAACCACAAAAATAAATGCCAAAACACAGTCTGAAAATCACCAGAAATTCTAGACAGCAGAGAAAAATCCACCCTTTGGTGTGCTGCTAGAGCTTTCTGTAACAAAGACAATGCAAAAAGAATCAATTCATTTGGACTTATGGTTTAGAAATGGTGGCTGGTCCAAGTTTAGTCAAATTTCTGAATTAAATTTGAATTAAACAGAAACCAGGGGGTGACGTCGAAGGCGTAAAGCGGGAGTGCGCCTCCACTCGTACCGCTTTGGGCATAAGTGGTGAGGCTGACACTGGGCCCTGCCCATCAGGAGAGAGAGAGGGGGATCGAGATCAGAGGGGGGCGGCGCTTCGCCGGAGCTAACATCGGCGACGAAGGGGTTTGGGGCTAGGCTAGAGGGATAGGATTGAAGCGGGGCTCGAGGTGCACCTGCCCGTACCTGTGGCTTGGCGAGAGGGACTGGCTCGCGCTCGAGCTCGCAAGCTTCGATGGCGGACGGAGTTCACCGGAGAGGGGGAAGATGACGGCTAGGGATGGCTCCGAGGGCTTGGCGGTATCCAGGCAGCACCAACAGACCACCAAGGCCCTGCCCAAGCAGCTGCTTGAGCTCGAGAGTCCCTGGAGAGCGGCGGCTGGCCTGCAGGGATCACCGGAGTCCTCTGGTCGGGGCGATGGCCAGAGGCCTGACCGGCAGAGCTTTTTCTCGTCTACGTGTTCGTGGAGGTTGGGTGGAGTGGTGCTTGGCTCGAAAACGAGGAGGGGTGTGCTATATATAGCCGGAGCAGAGGGGGGGGGGGAATGTGTCGCCGCCGGAGCGCTCTGGACACGCGGCAAACGTTGACGAGAAGCTCCAATGCGAGAGGGCAAGGGCTCAGCGTCAACACATGAGCTTGCCCACACTTGCGGACGAGCACAGGAGGCGGTTGGAGATGAGGACAAGTGCACGCCTGCACTGTGGCGTTTTGGATGCGACACACCCACGCTTGCTGCGGCGGCTCCGACGGCAGTGAGCGCCAGGGAGCGGTTAAGGGTCATGGGTCGAGGCTTGTGGCGCGGTGCGGCAGTCAGCGGCGAGCGCTGGAACGAGCACGCGTGAAACAGAGGGAAAGGCGACAGCCAGAGCGGGTCGAGACATTGCCAGGCGCCGTATCCTCGCACGGTCACCAAGCTGTCATGGTCAAAACAACGTCCAGGAGTGGCCAAACCTTGTTTACGTGCTCGACCATGCAGTGTTACGTCTAGGAGAGGTGATGGCTCATGCCCAGGCCGACCAGATTGGAGTCAACTAAGCTGGCAAGTTTCTGACGAGAAACTTGGTCGCCAAGTTTGGCCACCTTCTAGAAGGCCATTAGGGCTGATCTCCTGGGGTTTAGGGTTTCTTAGGAGGGTGTTTAAGCTCAAGAAAGATCAAGGCTAAAAGCTCAAGGAAAAATGTACTTGCTGTACAAACTGGGATTTTAGGTCAGAAGAGGAATGATTTTCTATAGCAAAAATATTCCAAAAAGTGGTGCAATATTTTTGCATGGGAAGGTGTGCCAGGTTTCTAAGAATATTCATGATTTATCTTAGATTTTCTGAGCAAGAAAAATCGAGGTTGCTTTGGAGCACAAGTTTCTGAAGTGAGTTTCAGAGAGGAAAATTAATATTTTTCTTTTAGGAAAAATATTCATTTGATTATTTTGGGAATTTGTTGGAAGAATAAGGTAGATAGGTCACTTGGGTGAAAGTCAAGGATATGCCCAAGTGACAAGTCCATTTGAAATGATTCAAAACCCAAATCAAATCAGGGCAGAAACCACGGTGAAAACCAAGTCCGGAAAAAGAGAGAAGCCAAGTCCGGAAAAAGAGTGAAGGCAAAATCCAGGCTGTCACAAACCTCCCCCACTTAAGATGAATCTCGTCCTCGAGATTCGGTTGTTTGGGAAAACCATTCTGGGTATGCAGTCCTTAAAAATTCCTCTCTTTCCCAGGTTGCTTCTTCTTCGGTGTGATGCTCCCACTGAACCTTGTAAAACCGTATCTCTTTGCTGTGAGTGACCCTTTCTGTCTGATCCAATATTCTAATTGGCTTTTCCTCATAAGTCAAAACCTTAGCCAATTCTATCTCTGCCATATCAGTCCTTTTCTCCGGTGGCGAGATACATCTCCTTAGCTGTGAGATGTGAAACATGTTGTGTACTTCTGACAATTCTGGTGGCAATTCCAATTGGTATGCAACTGTTCCGACTCTGGCCATGACGGGGAATGGACCGATATATCTGGGTGCCAATTTTCCTCGGTTCTGAAACCTCCTGGCACCTTTCATAGGGGTGACTCGGAGATATACATGTTCTCCGGGTTCGAAGCTGATCTGGTGATGTTTGGCATCATAGTAGCTCTTCTGTCGGGATTTGGCCATTTGCAGTCTCTCTCAGATTTCCTTGACTTGCTTCTCTGCTTCGAGCATTAAATCAGTCCCGAAAATACGACTGTCTCCGGTTTGAGACCAATTCAACGGAGTGCGGCATTTTCGGCCATACAGGGCTTCATAGGGTGACATCTTTAAGCCGGCCTGGAAACTGTTGTTGTAGGAAAACTCGGTGTAGGGCAGACAGTCTTCCCAGTTGGTTCCTTGGGCCAATGTGCATGCCCGGAGCATATCCTCGAGTATCTGATTTACTCGCTCGGTCTGTCCATCTATCTGAGGATGATAGGCCGTACTATACTTCAGAGCGGTCCCCAAGGCTTGATGTAGTCGGGACCAAAATGCGGAGGTGAACAGAGATCCCCTGCCGAAGGTGATAGTCTTAGGTACTCCATGCAGACTGACGATTCTCGATACATACAGCTGTGCGAGTTGATGTGCACGGTATGTAGCCCGGATAGGTAGGAAGTGTGCCACCTTGGTTAAGGTGTCCACTATGACCCATATCGCGTCGTTTCCTCGATGAGACCTTGGTAACCCGGTGATGAAGTCCATGTAGATATCATCCCATTTCCATTGGGATATTGGTAGAGGTTGGAGGAGTCCGGTGGGTTTTTGGTGTTCCGCCTTTACCTTGTTGCATATGTCGCAACTGGCCACAAAGTATGCAATGTCCTTCTTCATTCCATCCCACCAAAATACCTGACGAAGATCCTCATACATTTTGGTACCACCGGGGTGAATTGAGTATGGTGCTTCATGCGCTTCTGCCAATATCTTCTTCCTGGGACCTTCTTGGTTGGGTACGCAAAGTCTTCCTCGGAACCTTAGCGAACCTTGCTGATCCATAGAGAAATCCGGTGCATGCGCTTGGTGCATCTTCTGAACATATATTTGTAACACCTTATCATCCGCCTGAGCACTGCGGATTTGTTCTTCGAGAGTAGGGGCAACTTCCAATATATTGGTAAGACGGGCATCGGTGAAAACCAAATTTAGCTGCATGATTTCTTCTTAAAGCTCCGGAGGTAAAGAATCCATTAGGGCATTAAGGTTGGCTGGTTTGCGGCTGAGGGCGTCAGCCACCACATTAGCTTTGCCCGGGTGATAATTTATTCTGAGGTCGTAGTCCTTAACCAACTGGAGCCAACTTCGCTGTCGAAGGTTCAAGTCGGGCTGAGTGAATATATACTTGAGACTCTTATTATCGGTGAATATTTGGCATTTCTTCCCAATCAGATAGTGTCTCCAGATCTTCAAAGAGTGCACCACCGCGGCCAATTCCAGATCATGAGTAGGATAGTTCCTTCAGTTTGCTGCAGTTGTCGAGATGCATAGGCCACCACTTTGCCATCTTGCATGAGTACACACCCCAGTCCTTTTCTGGATGCCTCACAGTAGACATCAAAACTGCGGTATGTCTGGAAGAGTTAATACGGGTGCCGATGTCAGCCTGGTTTTTAACTCATTGAAGCTCCGTTCGCAGTCCTCGGTCCATACGGACTTCTTATCCTTCTTAAGAAGCTCAGTCATTGGCTTGGTGATCTTGGAAAATCCTTCGATAAAACGACGATAATATCCGGCTAGTCCAAGGAAACTCCGGATTTCTGAGACTGTGGTGGGTGCGGACCAATCAAGTATGTCCTTTACCTTGCTTGGGTCCACTGAGATTCCTTCTGCCGAGAGGACATGCCAGAGGAATCCCACTTGCTGGAGCCAAAACTCACATTTGCTGAATTTGGCATAAAGTTGATGGTCGCGAAGCCTTTGCAGAACTGCTCGAAGATGTTCCTTGTGTTCGTCTGTGCTCTTGGAGTAAATGAGGATGTCATCAATGAACACCACCACAAATTTGTCCAAGAAGTCCATGAACACCTTGTTCATCATATGCATAAAGAAGGCAGGGGCATTGGTGAGGCCGAAGGACATAACGGTGTATTCATAAAGACCGTACCGAGTGGTGAACACGGTCTTAGGAATATCTTCCTTCTTTATCTTGAGTTGATAATATCAAGTCCACCAATCAATGTTTGAGAATACTTTGGCCCCACTGAGTTGATCAAACAGATCGTCAATCCTTGGCGGTGGATACTTGTTTTTAATGGTGACGACATTCAGCTATCGGTAGTCTACGCACATTCGTAGACTGCCATCCTTTTTGTCCACGAAGATTGCTGGTGATCCCCATGGTGAAGAGCTTGGACGAATGTATCCTTTCTGCAGCATCTCATCCAGTTGTTTCTTCAATTCCACCAATTCTGAGGAAGGCATCTGATAATATTTCTTATGTATCGGAGTGGTTCCAGGCACCAGGTCAATAGCAAACTCCAATTCTCAGTCTGGTGGCATGCCGGGTAATTCTTCAGGAAATACGTCTGGATACTCAGTGACCACTGATATTAATTCCACCTCTTCTGCCACGACTATGAAAACCATATCTTTCGTGGGGATGCGCTTGCGGGCATAAAAACTTGTGGTGCAATCTTCCATATTTTTCAGGGTAACTTCTCTGGTCGCACAGCTGATGCATACTTGGTAATGGGTTAACCAATTCATGCCTAGAATGACATCCAATTTGTTGGAGTCAATGATTATCAACGAGGTTGGAAACTTGACGCCTTTGATGTCAATTTCCAAATTTCGACAGATGAGATTGCTTCTGAGTAGGGATCCCGGGGATTGTACCAGCATGTACTTTCCCAAAATCGAGCAAGGAAAATTGTTTTGGGAAGCAAAACTCCGCGAAATAAAAGAGTGGGAAGCCCCAGAGTCAAATAAAATTACGACAGGTATGTCATTAACAAGAAACATACCAATGACGACTTCCGGGTCCTCTTGGGCTTCGTCTGCAGAGATGTGATGAATTTGCCCTTGGATCATATCCCGGCGGAATACGGCTCCATGTAGTTGACTTGCCACTGAAATGGAGCTACATGCTTGGCGTTCTTGGGACACTGGCGGGCGTAGTGTCTGGGTTGGCCACAGCTGAAGCACAAATTGTTGCGCTGACAATCATCGCGCACCGGGCTGGTCACGACATTCTTGATTTGGGTAGTAGTCTTGTTGACGTTCTGGTGCCAATTGGGTTTGTACTCCACCTGAGTCTGCTGCCAAGTACGAGCCTTTTGCACTGGTTGCATATCATTCTTCGGCTCGAATTTGCGCTTGTGGTTATTAACAGCTGGCTTGTTGTCGTGCAGGAGCTTGTGTTCCCTTTCTGCGATGAGGGCCTTGTTCACTAGAGTTAGGAAGTTTGGAAATCAAACATGCTGAGAGTGCACCTGAGATGCTGATTCAAGCCTCCAAGAAACCGGTCGATCTTCCGCTCTTCTGTGGCAACATCGTGGAGAGAATAGCGGGCCAAATGGTTGAATTTGTTCAGATACTCGTTGATGGTCACGCTGCCTTGAGTGAGAGCGAGAAATTTGCGCTTCTTGATCTTCATGATCCCGGTGGGAATATGATACTTGCGGAAATGATCCTTGAATTTTGTCCAAGTAATTTTCTCATCCGCGGGCCATATTGCCTTAGCATTATCCCACCATATAGCGGCAGCTCCTTCGAGATAATGCATTGCGAAGGGAACCTTGTATCCTTCTTTAGTGCGAGCAATCTCCAGCTTCCTCTCAATGGTCCTTAGCCAGTCGTCGGCGTCCAATGGATCAATTACTTGGCTAAAGCTGGGAGGATTGGTTCGCTGAAAATCTGACAGCTTGGAGTGATGTCCATTCTGGTGTCCATTCTTCCCAACCATAACTTGTACACTCTTTAGTATTTCCAGAAGATAGTTGCTCCTTCTTTCTTCAAACATTCACAGGATTTGCTCGGTGGAAGTGTTGGGGAACGTAGCAGAAAACAAAAATTTTCCTACGGTTTCACCAAGATCCATCTAGGAGTTCATCTAGCAACGAGTGATTAGATGCATCTACGTACCTTGTAGATGGCGAGCGGAAGCGTTCAAAGAACGGGGATGATGTAGTCGAACACGACGTGATTCAAATCACCGATGATCAAGCACCGAACGGACGGTGCCTCCGCGTTCAACACACGTACGGAATGGATGACGTCTCCTCCTTTCTTGATCCAGCAAGGGGGGAGGAGATGTTGATGAGATCCAGCAGCACGACGGCGTGGTGGTGGATGCAGGGCGTCACAGTAGCAGGGCTTCGCCTATACTACGAGAGAGAGATGTAACGGGGAGAGAGGGAGGCGCCAGGGGCTGGTCTATCAAGTCCCTTCTCCCCCCACTATATATAGGAGGGCCAAGGGGGGGTGGTGCGCAGCCTAGGAGATCCAATCTCCTAGGTGCGGCGGCCAAGGGGAGGTTTCCCTCCCCCCCAAGGCACCTAGAGGTGCCTTCCACTAGTGGGACTCCTCCCCCATGGAAACCCTAGGCGCATGGGCCTAGTGGGGCTGGTGCCCTTGGCCCATGTAGGCCAAGGCGCACCCCCTACAGCCCATGTGCCCCCCCGGGACAGGTGGCCCCACCCGGTGGGCCCCCGGGACCCTTCCGGTGGTCCCGGTACAATACCGATAACCCCGAAACTTGTCTCGATGGCCGAAACAGCACTTCCTATATATAATTCTTTACCTCCGGACCATTCTGGAACTCCTCGTGACGTCCGGGATCTCATCCGGGACTCCGAACAACATTCGGGCTACTGCATACACATATCTTCATAACCCTAGCGTCACCGAACCTTAAGTGTGTAGACCCTACGGGTTCGGGAGACAAGCAGACATGACCGAGACGACTCTCCGGTCAATAACCAACAGCGGGATCTGGATACCCATGTTGGCTCCCACATGCTCCTCGATGATCTCATCGGATGAACCACGATGTCGAGGATTAAACAACCCCGTATACAATTCCCTTTGTCAATCGGTATGTTACTTGCCCGAGACTCGATCGTCGGTATCCCAATACCTTGTTCAGTCTCGTTACCGGCAAGTCACTTTACTCGTACCGTAATGCATGATCCCGTGATCAACCACTTGGTCACCTTGAGCTCATAATGATGATGCATTAGCGAGTGGGCCCAGTGATACCTCTCCGTTATATGGAGTGACAAATCCCAGTCTCGATCCGTGTCAACCCAACAGACACTTTCTGAAATACCTGTAATGCACCTTTATAGTCACCCAGTTACGTTATGACGTTTGATACACCCAAATCATTCTTACGGTATCCGGGAGTTACACGATCTCATGGTCAAAGGAAAAGATACTTGACATTGGAAAAGCTCTAGCAAACGAATTACACGATCTTGTGCTATGCTTAGGATTAGGTCTTGTCCATCACATCATTCTCCTAATGATGTGATCCCGTTATCAATGAAATCCAATGTCCATAGCCAGGAAATCATGACTATCTGTTGATCAACGAGCTAGTCAACTAGAGGCTTACTAGGGACATATTATGGTCTATGTATTCACACGTGTATTACGATTTCCGGATAATACAGTTATAGCATGAATAAAGACAATTATCATGAACAAAGAAATATAATAATAATGCTTTTATTATTGCCTCTAGGGCATATTTCCAACAGTCTCCCACTTGCACTAGAGTCAATAATCTAGTTACATTGTGATGAATCGAACACCCATGGAATTCTGGTGTTGATCATGTTTTGCCCTAGGGAGAGGTTTAGTCAAGGAATTTGCTATATTCAGGTCCGTATGTACTTTACAAATCTCCATGTCTCCATCTTGAACATTTTCACGAATGGAGTTGAAGCGACGCTTGATGTGCCTTGTCTTCTTGTGAAACCTGGGCTCCTTGGCAAGTGCAATAGCTCCAGTGTTGTCACAAAAGAGTTTGATTGGCCCCGACGCATTGGGTATGACTCCTAGGTCGGTGATGAACTCCTTCACCCATATTGCTTCATGTGCTGCCTCTAAGGCTGCCATGTACTCCGCTTCACATGTAGATCCCGCCACGACGCTCTGTTTGCAGCTGCACCAGCTCACTGCTCCACCATTCAACATATACACGTATCCGGTTTGTGACTTAGAGTCATCTAGATCTGTGTCGAAGCTAGCGTCGACGTAACCCTTTACGACGAGCTCTTCGTCACCTCCATAAACGAGAAACATTTCCTTAGTCCTTTTCAGGTACTTCAGGATATTCTTGACCACTGTCCAGTGTTCCTTGCCGAGATTACTTTGGTACCTTCCTACCAAACTTACAGCAAGGTTTACATCAGGTCTGGTACACAGCATGGCATACATAATAGAACCTATGGCTGAGGCATAGGGGATGACACTCATCTCTTCTATATCTTCTGCCGTGGTCGGGCATTGAGCTGAGCTCAATCTCACACCTTGCAAAACAGGCAAGAACCCTTTCTTGGACTGATCCATTTTGAACTTCTTCAAAATCTTATCAAGGTATGTGCTTTGTGAAAGACCTATGAGGCGTCTTGATCTATCTCTATAGATCTTGATGCCTAATATATAAGCAGCTTCTCCAAGGTCCTTCATTGAAAAACTCTTATTCAAGTAGGCCTTGATGCTGTCCAAGAGTTCTATATCATTTCCCATCAAAAGTATGTCATCTACATATAATATGAGAAATGCTATAGAGCTCCCACTCACTTTCTTGTAAACGCAGGCTTCTCCATAAGTCTGCGTAAACCCAAACGCTTTGATCATCTCATCAAAGCGAATGTTCCAACTCCGAGATGCTTGCACCAGCCCATAAATCGAGCGTTGGAGCTTGCACACCTTGTCAGCATTCTTAGGATCGACAAAACCTTTTGGCTGCATCATATACAATTCTTCCTTAAGGAAACCATTAAGGAATGCCGTTTTGACGTCCATTTGCCATATTTCATAATCGTAGAATGCGGCAATTGCTAACATGATTCGGACGGACTTTAGCTTCGCTACCGGTGAGAAAGTCTCATCGTAGTCAATTCCTTGAACTTGTCGATAACCCTTAGCGACAAGCCGAGCTTTATAGATGGTCACATTACCATCCGCGTCTGTCTTCTTCTTAAAGATCCATTTATTTTCTATGGCTCACCGTTCAACGGGCAAGTTAGTCAAAGTCCATACTTCGTTTTCATACATGGATCCTATCTCGGATTTCATGGCTTCTAGCCATTTGTCAAAATCCGGTCCCGCCATTGCTTCTTCATAGTTCGAAGGTTCACCGTTGTCTAACAACATGATTTCCAAGACAGGGTTGCCGTACCACTCTGGTGCGGAACGTGTCCTTGTGGACCTTCAAATTTCAGTAGGAGCTTGATCAGAAGTATCTTGATCATCATGAATAACTTCCTCTCTAGTCGGTGCAGGCACCTCAGAAACATTTTCTTGAGTTGCGCCATTTACCGGTTCAAGAGGCAATACTTCATCAAGTTCTACTTTCCTCCCACTTACTTCTTTCGAGAGAAACTCTTTCTCTAGAAAGGATCCATTCCTGGCAACAAAGATCTTGCCTTCGGATCTGAGGTAGAAGGTATACCCAGCAGTTTCTTTAGGGTATCCTATGAAGACGCATTTTTCCGACTTGGGTTCGAGCTTTTCAGGTTGAAGTTTCTTGACATAAGCATCGCATCCCCAAACTTTTAGAAACGACAGCTTAGGTTTCTTCCCAAACCATAATTCATACGGTGTCATCTCAACGGATTTCGACGGAGCCCTATTTAAAGTGAATGCGGCAGTCTCTAAAGCATAGCCCCAAAAAGATAGCGGTAAATCGGTAAGAGACATCATAGATCGCACCATATCTAATAGAGTGCGATTATGACGTTAGGACACACCGTTACGCTGAGGTGTTCCAGGCGGCGTGAGTTGTGAAACTATTCCAGATTTTCTTAAGTGTGTGCCAAATTCGTGACTCAAGTATTCGCCTCCACGATCTGATCATAAAAACTTGATTTTCCTGTCACGTTGATTCTCAACTTCACTCTGAAATTCCTTGAACTTTTCAAAGGTTTCAGACTTGTGTTTCATTAAGTAGACATACCCATATCTACTCAAGTCATCAGTGAGGGTGAGAACATAACGATAGCCACCGCGAGCCTCAACACTCATTGGACCGCACACATCAGTATGTATGATTTCCAATAAGTTGGTTGCTCGTTCCATTGTTCCTGAGAACGGAGTCTTGGTCATTTTTCCCATGAGGCATGGTTCGCACGTGTCAAATGATTCATAATCAAGAGACTCTAAAAGTCCATCTGCATGGAGCTTCTTCATGCGTTTGACACCTATGTGACCAAGGCGGCAGTGCCACAAGTATGTGGGACTATCATTATCAACCTTACATCTTTTGGTACTCACACTATGAACATGTGTAGTAATACGCTCGAGATTCATTAAGAATAAACCATTGACTATCGGAGCATGACCATAAAACATATCTCTCATATAAATAGAACAACCATTATTCTCGGATTTAAATGAGTAGCCATCTCGTATTAAACGAGGTCCTGATACAATGTTCATGCTCAAACATGGCACTAAATAACAATTATTGAGGTTTATAACTAATCCCGTAGGTAAATGTAGAGGTAGCGTGCTGACGGCGATCACATCGACCTTGGAACCATTCCCGACGCGCATCGTCACCTCGTCCTTCTCCAGTTTCCGTTTATTCCGCAGCTCCTGCGGTGAGTTACAAATATGAGCAACGGCACTGGTATCAAATACCCAGGAGTTACTACGAGCACTGGTAAGGTACACATCAATTACATGTATATCAAATATACCTTTGGTGTTGCCGGCCTTCTTGTCCGCTAAGTATTTGGGGCAGTTCCGCTTCCAGTGACCCTTCCCTTTGCAATAAAAGCACTCTGTCTCAGGCTTGGGTCCATTCTTTGACTTCTTCCCGACAGCTTGCTTGCCGGGCGCAGCAACTTCCTTGTCGTCCTTCTTGAAGTTCTTTTTACCCTTGCCCTTCTTGAACTTAGTGGTTTTATTCATCATCAACACTTGATGTTCCTTCTTGACTTCTACCTCTGCTGATTTCAGCATAGCAAATACTTCAGGAATGGTCTTTACCATCCCCTGCATATTGAAGTTCATCACAAAGCTCTTGTAGCTTGGTGGAAGCGACTGGAGGATTCTGTCAATGACCGCGTCATCCGGGAGATTAACTCCCAGCTGAGTCAAGCGGTTATGTAACCCAGACATAGTGAGTATGTGCTCACTGACAGAACTATTTTCCTCCATCTTACAGCTGAAGAACTTATCGGAGACTTCATATCTCTCGATCCGGGCATGAGCTTGAAAAACCATTTTTAGCTCTTCGAACATCTCATATGCTCCATGTCTCTCAAAACGCTTTTGGAGCCCCGGCTCTAAGCTGTAAAGCATGCCGCACTGAACGAGGGAGTAGTCATCAGTATGTGTCTGCCAAGCGTTCATAGCGTCTTGGTCCTGTGGGACGGGTGGATCACCTAGCGGTGCTTGTAGGACATAATCTTTCTTGGCAGCTATGAGGATGATCCTCAGGTTCCGGACCCAGTCCGTATAGTTGCTGCCATCGTATTTCAGCTTGGTTTTCTCTAGGAACGCGTTGAAATTGAATACAACATTGGCCATTTGATCTACAGGACATATTGTAAAGATTTTAGACTAAGTTCATGATAATTAAGTTCATCTAATCAAATTATTAATGAACTCCCACTCAGATTAGACATCCCTCTAGTCATCTAAGTGTTGCACGATCCAAGTCGACTAAGCCGTGTCCGATTAACACGTGAGACGGACTAGTCATCGTCGGTGAACATCTTCATGTTGATCGTATCTTCCATACGACTCGTGTTCGACCTTTCGGTCTCTGTGTTCTGAGGCCATGTCTGTACATGCTAGGCTCGTCAAGTTAACCCTAAGTGTTTTTGCATGTGTAAAACTGTCTTACACCCGTTGTATGTGAACGTAAGGATCTATCACACCCGATTAACACGTGATGCTTCGAAACGACGAACTGTAGCAACGGTGCACAGTTAGGGGAGAACATTTCTTGAAATTGTTGTAAGGGATCATCTTATTTACTACCGTCGTTTTAAGTAAACAAGATGCAAAACATGATAAACATCACATGCAATCAAATAATAATAGTGACATGATATGGCCAATATCACATAGCTCCTTTGATCTCCATCTTGGGGCTCCATGATCATCCTGTCACCGTCATACTCATCGACATGTAAGTTGTGATTCCTTGTATAATAGCATGAACATCTCATACATCACATATAGATCATTCATCATTCATCACAACTTTGGCCATATCATATCACAAAGCACTTGCTGCAAAAACAAGTTAGACGTCCTCTAATTGTTGTTGCAGGTCTTACGTGGCTGAAGTAGGGTTCTAACAAGAACATTTCTTACCTACATGAAAGCCACAATGTGATTTGTCAATTTCTATTTACCCTTCATAAGGACCCTGTTCATCGAATCTGCTCCAACTAAAGTAGGAGAGACAGACACCCGCCAGCCACCTTATGCAACTTGTGCATGTTTGTCGGTGGAACCGGTCTCACGTAAGCATACGTGTAAGGTTGGTCCGGGCCGCTTCATCCCACAATTCCGTTGAAGAAAGATAAGACTAGTAGCGGCAAGAAAGTTGACAACATCAACGCCCACAACAAATTGTGTTCTACTCGTGCAAGAGAACTACGCATAGACCTAGCTCATGATGCCACTGTTGGGTAACGTTGCAGAAAACAAAAATTTTCCTACGGTTTCACCAAGATCCATCTAGGAGTTCATATAGCAACGAGTGATTAGATGCATCTACGTACCTTGTAGATGGCGAGCGGAAGCGTTCAAAGAACGGGGATGATGTAGTCGAACACGACGTGATTCAAATCACCGATGATCAAGCACCGAACGGACGGTGCCTCCGCGTTCAACACACGTACGGAACAGATGACGTCTTCTCCTTTCTTGATCCATCAAGGGGGGAGGAGAGGTTGATGAAGATCCAGCAGCACGACGGCGTGGTGGTGGATGCAGGGCGTCACAGTAGCAGGGCTTCGCCTATACTACGAGAGAGAGATGTAACTGGGAGAGAGGGAGGCGCTAGGGGCTGGTCTGTCAAGTCCCTTCTCTCCCCCACTATATATAGGAGGGCCAAGGGGGGCTGGTGCGCAGCCTAGGAGATCCAATCTCCTAGGTGCGGCGGCCAAGGGGAGGTTTCCCTCCCCCCCAAGGCACCTAGAGGTGCCTTCCACTAGTGGGACTCCTCCCCCATGGAAACCCTAGGCGCATGGGCCTAGTGGGGCTGGTGCCCTTGGCCCATGTAGGCCAAGGCGCACCCCCTACAGCCCATGTGGCCCCCCGGGACAGGTGGCCCCACCCGGTGGGCCCCCGGGACCCTTCCGGTGGTCCCGGTACAATACCGATAACCCCGAAACTTGTCCCGATGGCCGAAACAGCACTTCCTATATATAATTCTTTACCTCCGGACCATTCCGGAACTCCTCGTGACGTCCGGGATCTCATCCGGGACTCCGAACAACATTCGGGTTACTGCATACACATATCTTCATAACCCTAGCGTCACCGAACCTTAAGTGTGTAGACCCTACGGGTTCGGGAGACAAGCAGACATGACCGAGACGACTCTCCGGTCAATAACCAACAGCGGGATCTGGATACCCATGTTGGCTTCCACATGCTCCATGATGATCTCATCGGATGAACCACGATGTCGAGGATTAAACAACCCCGTATACAATTCCCTTTGTCAATCGGTATGTTACTTGCCCGAGATTCGATCGTCGGTATCCCAATACCTCGTTCAATCTCGTTACCGGCAAGTCACTTTACTCGTACCGTAATGCATGATCCCGTGATCAACCACTTGGTCACCTTGAGCTCATAATGATGATGCATTACCGAGTGGGCCCAGTGATACCTCTCCGTTATATGGAGTGACAAATCCGAGTCTCGATCCGTGTCAACCCAACAGACACTTTCTGAAATACCTGTAATGCACCTTTATAGTCACCCAGTTACGTTATGACGTTTGATACACCCAAATCATTCTTACGGTATCCGGGAGTTACACGATCTCATGGTCAAAGGAAAAGATACTTGACATTGGAAAAGCTCTAGCAAACGAATTACACGATCTTGTGCTATGCTTAGGATTAGGTCTTGTCCATCACATCATTCTCCTAATTATGTGATCCCGTTATCAATGAAATCCAATGTCCATAGCCAGGAAATCATGACTATCTGTTGATCAACGAGCTAGTCAACTAGAGGCTTACTAGGGACATATTATGGTCTATGTATTCACACGTGTATTACGATTTCCGGATAATACAGTTATAGCATGAATAAATACAATTATCATGAACAAAGAAATATAATAATAATGCTTTTATTATTGCCTCTAGGGCATATTTCCAACAGGAAGGCGGTTGTGGCGGTGGAGGCGGAGGTGGCTGGTATGGCTCGGGGGAATGTCCTACATGTCTTGCGGAGCGACGGACAGGGGCATCCTCACAAGCATGGCTGCTGCTGCCTCCACGCGTCATCCTATTTTTCGTTTTCCCAATACATAGCAAACATGATGAGAAAAGTCCAAAATGAGGGAAAAAGCCAATGACAAATCCCGGAAGAAAGCAGCGAATAAAAAAAAGGTGAATAAAAGAGTCCAACATAATTATACATAGTACCAACATGAAAGTAAATATCACAACGGGCCTACTACCCTCGTACATGAAACTACGCATCATGACAAGTGCGATTACAGCCATACATCATGCTCATGACTACAGCGATACACTAACGGTCTACTGCTCGGTCAGTGCTGCTGCAGGCTCATCTCCGGAGCCGGACCCTGATCCTGAACTGATAACGGAGACCTCCGGATCACGAGAGATGCGACGACGCTGCCTTGACGGCTCTCCCTCAGGGGCAGGGGGGGGATGGGATCGAAGCATAGGAGCAGCAGGAGTAGTGACAAGGGAAGACCATGCAGCAGGAGTGCTGCGAGGGTTCACCGTCAAAGGGTTAACGGTACCCTGCGAGGTCGTCGGGGGAGCGGAGGGGGAAGAAACAGGAGCAGAAGTATAGATGACAGCGGGCAGAGGGTTCCTCATACGAGCAGCCGCGAGAGCTGCGCGAGCGCGTGTAAGCTCCTGAGCTAACTCGTAGTTAAGGAGATAACTAGTAGTGATGTAGCGAGAAAGGTGGCTAGTGGGACGATCGCACGCTGGATTAATCAAGGGAAAGCGGATACGCCCATTCTCGTCCAGAGATGGGTAGTAGAAAAGACCAGGGTGGGTGTGCATGCGAACCTCGTTGTAGCGCAAGCCTACAAGAGCCTCGAGAGAAGCAAACTGAACCGCCTGAGATGGCATAGAAGCAAGACCAACCTTAGTCGAACGAGTGTAAGCGCCGAAAGGGGAACTGTGGTGTAGAGTGACATCAGCATAATACTCAGACAATGCACCGGCCAGATGCTCGTGATACACCCGGTACTCTGGATCAGCACCCTCTGGGTAGAGTCATCGCCACACGTTCTGAAGCAGGTGCGGCAATGTGTACGGAGCTGGCTCAGGATGGTACAAGAATGGTACTGGTGCCATCTACACTCACAAACCATACGGTTAGTAATAACAACAATTAAACATGCATGCAATGCACAACCAATTTCTATGAATACCGGCACTCAAACGAAGCTATCTACCGTTTTACTAACGCACTACCGATCTAGTGTGTCCTACAATCAGCGCGGCTCTGATACCAAGCGTTCTAGCACCCCGGCTCAGAGCAACCGGTTTACCCTGCATTACCAGCCCAGAGATCGAGTCTTTTGGCAATACACAACAACATAGTACAGAAACAACTGCTTTATTGATACTAGCAGAATACATAGGTCTGATATTACATCGAGATACGAGGCCAAGCGGCACACACGGTGCTGCTGGGCAGTATGTACATTATTTAATGAACATGGCTGGGGCGTCGATCACACGAACTACGCGGCAGCGGAAGAATGACGAAGTGGAACTCCATAGCACAGGGACACCGACGTGGACACGACCAAGACACGAGATGCGCTCCGATGCGAATCGCCTTGCCAGAAAGCTGATATAACACGCCAGGTCAGTACATTGAATGTACTTGCAAGCTCACAACAAACATAAGCACGATGACAGACAATATCATGATAATTAATCAGGTTAAATCAATGCAAGAAATACTACAGATGCTATGCAGCCAAACAGTGCACCGAGTCACACGGACTCGCTTACCAGACGGTTACCTCGTAACCAGACGGTGACCACACAGGGGTCATACCTCAAACCAATTACTCATGAACACCTCGAGTGTTCAAGATTCACCACGAAACAATGCATCACAACAATCACTTAGTTTGCAAGATTTATTATAAAAGTTGATCCATGGTGTGACTTACTCCCGAGTCTTGCCCATAACCGAGGGCGCGACTATCGATAGATTAAATACACTCTACAGAGGTAGCGCACTTTACCCACACTACGGAATACCTGGCCTCGCACTCCCATTCGAGTGGACCAAAATATTCCGACGAAACCCTCCCTTTGTCATGCACTCTCCCCGGCCACTCCGACCATCTCCCTCTCAGGGCTAAGTCTTGGGTGGCCCCGTGTCTACCAAAGACACCAACGGCCACCGTCATGGCAAAACGGTCCCAAATGGGGACAAGGTACCATAAAAACAAAAACGAGCACACAAGGTTATGTCTGCTTACCGGGCCAGGGTATGCACGCCCATAACCTTCCCTCGCGGGAGGCACTGGTGAGAGCCACAACAAAGGTCCGAATTAAGACCTTCCCATTAGGTAAATGTGGTCGCACTGAATTAAAACCCGATTCAGTGGCACCATGATGTGATCAACATCATATTCAAGTTGAACTTAATCCAATTTAACTTTGATAAAGAAAACTTTTTATCAATAACATGATATACAAATTTTCATGCAACTACTCATCATGCAAGGCAAATAACTCATATTCATGGATCAAACTTAACCACATAATTATCTTACAACACTAAAGATCAGAACTCTCTGGATATAACTCATTTTCATCATCAAGCCAAATTTTTATCAGTTCTTTATTTAAATGAAAATATCACTTAGTAAAAAATACTACCATTAATTTCCATAGCAATATGCATAGTGCAACTCTTACTCTAATTAACCAAACAAGTTCATGCATTCAACCAGTAACTAAAACAAGCACATCTAGCAGAGTAAAGTAACTAGCAATTTACCAAAATTATTTATCAAATTTTTAATGCAAATAAGAACTCATATTCAAGTAGAAAATCATAGATATTGAAATAACACCATCCAAATGCTGGTGTGGCTTGCCTTAGTGTAAAGGAGGATCACACCCCTCTTGGTTTGCTTCAAGACAAGCTTCTCCTTCTGAAAAAGAATTTAAAACCACAAAAATAAATGCCAAAACACATTCTGAAAATCACCAGAAATTCTAGACAGCAGAGAAAAATCCACCCTTTGGTGTGCTGCTAGAGCTTTCTGTAACAAAGACAATGCAAAAAGAATCAATTCATTTGGACTTATGGTTTAGAAATGGTGGCTGGTCAAAGTTTAGTCAAATTTCTGAATTAAATTTGAATTAAACAGAAACCAGGGGGTGACGTCGAAGGCTTAAAGCGGGAGTGCGCCTCCACTCATACCGCTTCGGGCGCGAGTGGTGAGGATGACACTGGGCCCCGCCCGTCAGGAGAGAGAGGGGGATCGAGATCAGAGGGGGGCGGCGCTTCGCCGGAGCTCACGCCGACGACGAGGGGCTTTGGGGCTAGGCTAGAGGGATAGGATTAAAGCGGGGCTCGACGCGCACCTGCCCGTGCCCATGGCTTGGCGAGAGGTGGACAAAGTGGCTCGCGCTCGAGCTTGCAAGCTTCGGTGGCGGACGGAGTTCGCCGGAGAGGGGGAAGATGACGGCTAGGGGCGACTCCGAGGGCTTGGCGGTGTCCAGGCAGCAACAACAGACCACCAAGGCCCCGCCCAAGAAGCTGCTTGAGCTCGAGAGGCCCTGGAGAGCGGCGGCTGGCCTGCGGGGATCGCCGGAGTCCTCTGGTCGGGGCGACGGCCAGAGGTCTGCGCGACCGAGCTTCTGCTCGTGTACGTGTTCGTGGAGGTTGGGTGGAGTGGTGCTTGGCTCGAAAATGAGGAGGGCCGCGCTATATATAGTCGGACCAGAGGGGGGAACGTGTCACCGCCGGAGCGCTCTGGACACGCAACGAACGTCGACGAGAAGCTCCAATGCGAGGGAAAGGGCTCAACGTCAACGCAGGAGCTTGCCCACGCTCGCGGACGAGCACAGGAGGCGGTTGGAGATGAGGACAAGTGCACGCGCGCACTGTGGTGTTTTGGACGCGACGCGCCCGTGCTTGTTGCGGCAGCTCCGGCGTCAGCGAGCGCCAGTGAGCGGTCAAGGGTGATGGGTCGAGGCTTGTGGCGCGATGCGGCAGTCGGCGGCGAGCGCTAGAACGAGCACGCGCGAAACAGAGGGCAAGGCGACAGCCAGAGCGCGCCGAGACGCTACCAGGCGCCGTGTCCTCGCGCGGTCACCAAGCTGGCATGGTCAAAACGACGTCCAGGAGCGGCCAAACCTTGTCTACGCTCTCGACCGTGCAGTGTTACATCTAGGAGAGGTGATGGCTCATGCCCAGGCCGACCAGATTGGACTCAACTAAGCTGGCAAGTTTCTGACCAGAAACTTGGTTGCCAAGTTTGGCCACCTTCTAGAAGGCCATTAGGGCTGATCTCCTGGGGTTTAGGGTTTCTTAGGAGGGTGTTTAAGCTCAAGAAAGGTCAAGGCTAAAATCTCAAGGAAAAATGTACTTGTTGTACAAACTAGGATTTTAGCTCAGAAGATAAATGATTTTCTACAGCAAAAATATTCCAAAAAGTGGTGCAATATTTTTGCATGGGAAGGTGTGCCAGGGTTCTAAGAATATTCATGATTTATCTCAGATTTTTCTGAGCAAGAAAAAATGAGGTTGCTTTGGAGCACAAGTTTTTGAAGTGAGTTTCAGAGAGGAAAATGAATATTTTTCTTTTAGGAAAAATATTCAGTTGATTATTTTGGGAATTTGTTGAAAGAATAAGGTAGATAGGTCACTTGGGTGAAAGTCAAGGTTATGCCCAAGTGACAAGTCCATTTGAAATGATTCAAAACCCAAATCAAATCAGGGCAGAAACCACGGCAAAAACCAAGTCCAGAAAAAGAGAGAAGCCAAGTCCGAAAAAAGAGTGAAGGCAAAATCTGGGCTGTCACAGGGTGAGCAGCCGAATAACCCCTTCGCGCTTAGGATGTAGACCAACGGGGACCTCTCTGCGGAGCCTTGGTACGACTACGGTGTGTCGATCAGCCGAGGCCGGGCATGACCAGGAAAAGTGTGCCCGGCCGAAGTTAATCGAGCGTGTTGGGTAAGTTGGTGCACCCCTGCAGGGAAGTAATCTATTATAATAGCCATGTCCACAGTAACAGACGCTCGGAGTTGTATCCTGATCTACTACAACTAGAACAGGATACTTGTGACACTAAACTGATATGATGGCACCAGGGTTGCTTCTTTGCGGGGTAGACAAGGGAGGATCTCTGGGCGTTCCTATTATATACTTGTTACTATATGATATGTTACTCTACTCTCTTCTGTGGCTGCAAGACGATGCAAGAGGCTAGTCTTCGTTAGGCTAGGTCTTCCTTCTATTATGGCATTTCTGCAGTATGGTCCTCACACAAACCCTTCCCTTGATACCGATGCATACTTAGAATAGATCTGATGTAAGTCTTGTGAGTACTTTGGATGAGTACTCATGGTTGCTTTGCTACCTTTTTCCCCTCTACCTGGTCGCTGCGATCAGATGACGGAGCCTCGGAGCTAGCTGACCCCGCCGATGGCTCTACTACTACCCCGATGGAGCCTACTACTACGGGGAGACCGATGACTAGGAGTATTTAGGAGGTCCCAGGCAGGAGGCCTATGCCTTTTCGATCTAGAGTCGTTGTTGGTTTTCACCTTCTTAAGGCACCTTTGTATTTGTCCGTAGTCATACCTAACTCTTTTTGTAATATCGGGTCTTATGACCCTTGCTTGTAATATATATTGTTTCTTTGTTTAAATTTGAGTTGTAGAGTTGTGTTGTGATATTGTAGCGTGAGTCACCAATGTTGATCATCCATGCTGCGTGGATGTTTAGTGCACGGTTAATTTCGGGGGCATCACAAGGAGGCAGCTCATCACATGTGCATGCCCGATGTGCAGCCTTCACCATCGCCATGGTGACAAGCAGAATCACTAGTGCAGTCACTTCTTTAGGTTGCCAGACGGGCGTTGTTACATCTTCGATGGGCTGAAAAAAACTACTATAGTTTTTCTGGCGATGTTCATTTGATGGAAGGACACATTAACATCGAGTACAAAGTGTATGTGTGTATGCATAAGCGTCTACATTTGTACTATCTTTAAAAAACTAGCATCGTTAGTGTGTGTAGTAAAAAATTGTAGCGTAGTTTGTGCGTGCATTTCTTTTTAAAAATAAAGGGACCATGTCACCGGTTCCATTCATATAAATGAAACTAAGCATTCGGTAACAGAAAAACAAGCGCAGGAAAACAAATTAGAGTCTTATGGTAGAATGCATGAAAGCTCGCTGGCCTCAGCTTACAAGCAAATAGTCGAAAAAACTTATTACATCATTTATACTAATAGTACTCAGTGAAGGGGGAGGTTGGCCTTTTGCATCAGGAGAAAACATGTCAAGCGCACAGAGGGCTCTCATGGCCTTCATCGGGGGTGTTGCTGCAGGCTGTGGATACCATCTTGGTTCAGTATAGATGTTGGGCTGTCCACCACGGTCCATGTAGCAAGCTTGCCAGGAGTAGTGGGGGAGCCAAAGCCTCCTTGCTCAGCACCTTTGGTCTTCAGCTTGTCCCAGTTCACCCACTTTCGATGTATTAGAAAACTTATGTACATACAAACAATTGCATACATATTGGAAATGTGTTTCTCCACAATTGCATACATTCTGGAACAAGAATTGCACATTTTTAAAATACTTCTTTATCCAAACAAGCAACACATTTCACAGATGATGGTAATATATAATTTGAAACATATGACTTCCTTATCCTCATTATTCAACAATTTTCTAGGTGGTTGGCCTCTTCCCATAGCGGTTGGAGATCTCCTTCTCCTTGGACTCGCATTTGGGGAGGTGCTCATTCGCGCGTCACTAACGTGCCAGCACAAAGCCACTGGTCAAATAAACTGGCGCCTATAGGTACTCTTCCTCGATCGCAGTGTACACATGATCTTTGTACTTCCAGGCTTAGTGAGTCGCATGGAACCTTTGGCATTCAAGGCCATCCATTTGGCGTCTTCCTCCATCCTCTCAGCCTTGGCACGAGCATCCCACCAAAGCTCCATTTCAATTTCTCTGTCGGCGGACACATGAGCCTCCCAAGCCACCAAACGTACGTCTCACTCCTCCACCTCTGCCTTCATGGTTGCCTCTCTCTCCATGCGCACAGCTGACAGCAACGACTCCCATAGTGCAACCTCCATTAGTTTTCATAGCTCCTCAGTCAGGGTCGGCGAACATGGAAGGTAGACATTGACCTCTGCTATGTGCACTGGCACATCTGATGGTGAATGAAGCATGAAAATAAAAAATACTACAAAACACCCAAGATCCAATCTAGGAGATGCATAGCAACGAGAGGGGAGTGTTTCTACATACCCTTGTAGACCGAAAGTGTTACCTTTGTAAAGCGGTTGATGTAGTTGCACTCTTCACGATCCAATCACGATCCAATTCGATCTTGTACCGAACGGACGACACCTCCGGGTTTAGCACGCGTACGGCTCGGCGGCGTCCTCACCATCTTGATCCAGCAAGAAAGGGAGAGGAGGTAGATGAGATCTGAACCAATACGACATCGTGGTAGTGGTAATGGTAGCGGAACACCAAGAGGGCTTCGCCAAGCGATGACGGATCGAGGTGGAGGCTTATCGGAAGAGAGAGGAGGCTTGGGTTTGGTGCGTCCTGCCCTTGCGTCCCTCCCCACAATATATAGGAGTCTGGGAGGGCTAGGGGCGCAGCCCTAGCCCCTCCTCCAAGGAGGGGAGATGTCCAAGGGAGGAAACTTGCCTCCCAAGGCAAGTGGACTCCCTCCCACTTAGGGTTTCTCCTCCCCATGTGCATGGGGCTTGTAGGGGATGGTTCCCTTGGCCCATTAAGGCCAGGACGCCCGCTACAGCCCATAATAATGTATGGGACGTGGTGGAGCTCTCCGTGGACTTGCGGACCCCTCCAAAAATTTCTGGAACCTTCTGGTGAATTCCCGGTACAATACCAAAAAAATCAGACTTTTCGCCGGAACTATGACAACAACTTTCCATATATAAATCTTTACCTCCGAACCATTCCAGAGTTCCTCATGACGTCCCGGATCCCATCCGGGAATCCCAACCTTTGGAGTTTCTACTATTAATATCTCAATACTACCCTAGCGCTACCAAATGTTAAGCATGCGACCTTACGTGTTCGAGAATCATGTAGACATGAACGACACTCCTCTTGGGTCAATAACAAATAGCAGGACATGGATGCCCATATTGGTTCCCACATGTTCCACGAAGATCTTTATCGGTTGAACCACGATGTCAAGGATTCAGTTAATCCTGTATACAATTCCCTTTGTCCAGCGATATGTTACTTGCCTGAGATTTGATCGTCCGTATCTCCATACCTAGTTGAATATCGTTACCGACTGATACGTCTCCAACGTATCTATAATTTTTGATTGCTCCATGCTGCTATATTATCATTCTTGGATGTTTTATAATCATTTTATAGTCATTTATATCATTTTTTGCGACTAACCTATTGACATAGTGCCAAGTGCCAGTTGTTGTTTTTTTGCATGTTTTTTACATCGCAGGAAATCAATATCAAACGGATTCCAAACACCGCGAAACATTTTGTGGATTTTTTATGGACTAGAAGACCACCAATGGGCCAGAGCAGCACCTTGGGGGTGCCCCGAGGGGGGCACAACCCACCAGGGCGCGCCTGGGGGCCCAGGCATGGCCTCCCGCATCCCCTCTTTACCCTATAAATTCCAAAATATTCCAAAAATCCTCGGTGTTAACCTAGATCAGAAGTTTCACCGCCGTGGGCCTCTGTAGCCACAGAAAACCATTCTAGACCCTATATGGCACCCTGCCGAAGGGGGGAATCATCACCGGTGGCCATCTTCATCATCCCGGCGGCCACGACGATGAGGAGGGAGTAGTCCACCCACGGGCTGAGGGTTTGTACCAGCAGCTATGTGTTTAATCTCTCTCTCTCTCTATCTGTCTCTCGTGTTCTTGAGATGTCATGATCTTGATGTATCGCGGGCTTTGTTAATATAGTTAGATCATATGGTGTTTTCCCCTCTCTATCTTGTTGTGATGAATTGAGTTTTTCCCTTTGAGATTTCGTTTGTTATCAGACTGAATACTTTTATGGATTTGAGAACACTTGATATATGTCTTGTATTGAACACTCGTGGTGATAATGGGGTATCATATTGATTCACTTGATATATGTTTTGGCACTCAACTCGCGGATTCCCTAGGTGACATTGGGGTAATCTATGCATAGGGGTGATGCACGTTCTTGTCTTTGTTTCTCCGATAGAAATCTTGGGGCACTCTTTGAAGTACTTTGTGTTGTATTGAATATTATGAATCTGAATTTTCTTTGGTGTTATTTTCGTACGGACTCTTGGTTAAATCAATCGGAAAGAATAACTTTGTGTTATTTTAGTACGAACTCTAGGATAGATTGATCGGAAAGAATGGCTTTGTGGTGGTTTCGTACCCTACAAACAATTCCATCTTATGTTCTCCGCTAGATAGGAACTTTGGAGTGATTCTTCGTTGCACGTTGAGGGACGGTTATATGATCCAATTATATTAACATTGTTGAGAGATTGCACTAGCGTAAGTACGGACCCTAGGCCTCATTTTCAAGCATTGCAATACCATTTTTGTGCCTGTTTACTATTTTCTACTTTGCTATTTTTATTTATTCAGATTATAAAAATATATTTCTACCATCCATATTACACTTTTATAACCATCTCTTCGCTGAACTAGTGCACCTATACAAATTGCCATTGTATTGGGTGTGTTGGGGACACAAGAGATTTCTTGTATTTGATTGCAGGGTTGTTTGAGAGAGACCATCTTCATCCTATGCCTCCCATGGATTGATAAACCTTAGGTCATCCACTTGAGGGAAAATTGCTACTGTCCTACAAAACTCTGCGCTTGGAGGCCCAACACGAATCTACAAGAATAAAGTTGCGTAGTAGACATCAACCTCTTTTCTGGCGCCGTTGCCGGGGAGGTTAGTGCTTGAAGGTATATCTTTAGATCCTGCAATCAAATCTTTTAGTTTCTTGTTTATCACTAGTTTGGTTGATAAAATAAAACTACAAAAAATGGAACCGAGGTTGCATCATATTATTGATCATCTTTATAATATTTTTCTTGAAAATGATGGTTTGGAAAATTGTGCTCAATTGTTAGAACAAGAAGTCAATAAAATGTTTGGCACAAAATATTTGAATTATGAGCATGATTGCAATGTTCTTAGTATGAATTCTTTGAATATCCGAAATGCTAATGATTATTGCACTAGTCATGAGTAAAATGTTTCTTATAAGCATGTCAATTTTTATGGAGTGAATTGGAGTGCATTTGCACACCAAAAAGGGAATATAGATTTTGTAAGAAGCATAAATATTTAGAAATGAAAAAGTTGGAAGAGAGGCTAGATGATTGTGCTGAAAGATTTAATTTTTTTCACCATCCTTGTGAACTTTGCAATGAACGTGGTCATTTAAATCTCCAAAGCAAATTCTTTTATGATCAAATCGTGTCCAAAAATCGTGATAACTTGATTACCCTTGAGCATCATAAAGATCTTAGTCTTCTTTTGGGGTATGAAGAAATGAAACGTATAACTAAGGGTATTCCAAAATTTAATCTCGAGAGATTTCTTGATTTTGATCTAGAGGAAATTTATATGTTTTGTGCGGTAAATTGCATTGAGAATCCTTATATTGCCAACTATCTAAAGACAAGAAAACAAATAGAATATGAAGAGAGTACTAATGAAAGGGAAAATATTTCCCAATACCCTCCTAGTGTTTATTATGATGAATCAGGTAACAAGGAGGAGCTTCCTATCCAACCAATCTCATCAATAAGAAGCTTGAAAATATTAATTAAACCCACACATGGTGTGGTGAAGAAGAAGAAAAGAAGAAATAATAGAGGTAGAAATGTATCTCTCCCAAATAATGTTGCTCCTATTATTGTTGTGCCTCATGAAAATGAATCAAAAATAATTGTGGAGCATGATGCACTTGATGATGATTTTGATTCTATGTCTTATGGCACAATGTCCGAGAGCACTATTGATGATGATTTTGTTATGCCTATTAATTGTTGTGATAATTATGATTGGGAAGATAATGATACTACTTATGATCTTGGAAATCTTTTTGGTACCAACTTGGGAAATTATGATGATAGCAATTGTTATACCGTTGGTGCTATTCATACTATTAATGATGAGAGTGATTATGCTTATGATATGCCAAGCCACAAGCTTGGGGATGCTATGTTTGATGAGAATGAAATGTTTGATAATTTATTTGCTGCAATTAATGTTTGTCCCAAGCTTGGAGATGCTATGCCTGATGAAGATGGTCTTTTTAGTCCCCTTACTTTGAATGCTCAAATTTGCTATGATGATTGCATGCCTCCTACTTATGATGATTATTGTGATCATACTTATGTTATAAAAAGTAGTGATAATTATTGTCATAATTTTAATTATCCTTTTACTGAACATTACTCTTTTGTTGTGGGAACAATTTATAGTATTCGAATTTTCTATGCTTTTGGATCATGGAAAGAATTCTTTATGTAATGGTTATATTGATGAATCTATTCATGATGCTACTGAAAATTATTATGAGAGAGGAACTTATGATTCATGATGCTCTCTTTATGTTTCAATTCTTATCTTTTATGCGAACATCATTGAAATCATCATGCCTAGCTAAAAGGCATTAAAGAAAAGCGCTTGTTGGGAGACAACCCAACACTTTTACCTACTGTTTTTGGGTGTCCACATGATTGGGCTACTGTAGTAATCATGTTTCATTGCTTTTGTTTCAATAAAGTGCCAAGTAAGACCTTTGGGATGGCTTACCGTGATAGTTGATTTGATCTTGCTGGAAAACAGAAACTTCTGCGCTCAGGAAAACAATTCTAATTTTTAACAGAAGCCTGATAAAATGCTGATTCTTTTTGCAGAAGATTAATAGACAAATTGCCCAGGTTTTACTATTTTTTCAGAATTTTCGGAGTAGCATAAGTATGGTTGGAGTACAGATTACTACAGACTGTTCTGTTTTTGACAGATTCTGTTTTCAATGCATAGTTTGCTTGTTTTCTAGTTTCTATGGCTTATATTGCTCACTATAAATTGTAGAAATGATATGATACAGTAGGCATTGTGTGGAAACAATTATGAATCTTGTCTTTGCCAGTACCAAAGTGAAATGGTTTGCTCTTTATCATACTAACCTATCTCACGAAGTTCCGTCAAGTTTTGTGTGATTGAAGTTTTCAAGTTTTTGGTGAGATGTCGATATGAGGAGAATAAGGAGTGACAAGATGCTACCTCTTGAGCACTGCATTGGATTTCCCCGAAGAGGAGAGGATGATGCAGCAAAGTAGCGTAAGTATTTCCCTCAATTTTTGAGAACCAAGGTATCAATCCAGTAGGAGGCTACACGCAAGTCCCTTGTACCTACACAAAAACAATAGCTCCTCGCAACCAACGCGATTAGGGGTTGTCAATCCCTTCACGGTCACTTACGAGAGTGAGATCTGATAGAGATGATAGATAATATTTTTGGTATTTTTGATATAGAGATGTAAAGTGAAAAATAAAAGGCAAAGTAAAAAAGCAAAACAATAATAAAGTGATGGAGATTGATATGATGAGAATAGACCCGGGGGCCATAGGTTTCACTAGTGGCTTCTCTCAAGAGCATAAGTATTCTACGGTGGGTGAACAAATTATTGTTGAGCAATTGACAGAATTGAGCATAGTTATGAGAATATCTAGGTATGATCATGTATATAGGCATCACGTCCGAGACAAGTAGACCGACTCATGCCTGCATCTACTACTATTACTCCACTCATCGCCCGCTATCCAGCATGCATCTAGAGTATTAAGTTAAAAACAGAGTAACGCCTTAAGCAAGATGAAATGATGTAGAGGGATAGTTTCATGCAATATGATAAAAAACCCATCTTGTTATCCTCGATGGCAACAATACAATACGTGCCTTGATGCCCCTTCTGTCACTGGGAAAGGACACCGCAAGATTGAACCCAAAGCTAAGCACTTCTCCCATGGCAAGAAAAACCAATCTAGTAGGCCAAACCAAACTGATAATTCGAACAGACTTGCAAAGATAACCAATCATACATAATAGAATTCAGAGAAGATTCAAATAATATTCATAGATAGACTTGATCATAAACCCACAATTCATCGTTCTCAACAAACACACCGCAAAAAGAAGATTACATCGAATAGATCTCCACAAGAGAGGGGGAGAACATTGTATTGAGATCCAAAAAGAGAGAAGAAGCCATCTAGCTAATAACTATGGACCCGAAGGTCTGAGGTAAACTACTCACACTTCATCGGAGCGGCTATGATGATGTAGAAGCCCTCCGTGATGACGGCCCTCTCCGGCGGAGCTCCGGAACAGGCCCCAAGATGGGATCTCATGGATACAGAAAGTTGCGGCGGTGGAATTAGGTTTTTGGCTCCGTATCTGATCATTTTGGGGTACGTAGGTATATATAGGAGGAAGGAGTACGTCGGTGGAGCAACAAGGGGCCCACGAGGCAGGGGGGCGCGCCCCCACCCTCGTGACCGCCTCTTTTGTTCCTTGGCGTAGGGTCCAAGTCTCCTGGATCACGTTCGGTGAGAAAATCATGTTCCTGAAGGTTTCATTCCGTTTGGACTCCATTTGATATTTTGTTTCTTCGAAACACTGAAATAGGAAAAAAACAGCAATTCTGGGTTGGGCCTCCGGTTAATAGGTTAGTCCCAAAAATAATATAAAAGTGGAAAATAAAGCCCAATATAGTCCAAAACAGTAGATAATATAGCATGGAGCAATCAAAAATTATAGATACGTTGGAGACGTATCAGGCTGCTCGTCCTCGAGTAGGTAAATGATAAAAAGAGAATTTTTGATGCGGAGTGCTACTTGGCATAATTTCAATGCAAATCTTCTTAATTGTGGTATGAATATTCAGATTCAAAAGATTCAAGACAAAAGTTCATATTGACATAAAAACAATAATACTTCAAGCATACTAACAAAGCAATTATATCTTCTCAAAATAACGTGGCCAAAGAAAGTTATCCCTACAAAATCATATAGTCTGGCTATGCTCTATCTTCACCACACAAAGTATTTAAATCATGCACAACCCCGATGACAAGCCAAACAATTGTTTCATACTTTAACATTTTCCAAACTTTTTCGATCTTCACGCAATACATGAGCATGAGCCATGGACATAGCACTATATGTGGAATAGAATGGTGGTTGTGGAGAAGACAAAAAGAGGGGAAGATAGTCTCACATCAACTAGGCGTATCAACGGGATATGGAGATGCCCATCAATAGATATCAATGTGAGTGAGTAGGGATTACCATGCAACGAATGCACTTGAGCTATAAGTATATGAAAGCTCAACAAAAAAACTAAGTGGGTGTGCATCCAACTCGCTTGCTCACGAAGACCTACGACAATTTGAGGAAGCCCATCATTGGAATATACAAGCCAAGTTCTATAATGTAAAATTCCCACTAGTATATGAAAGTGACAAAATGAGAGACTCTCTATCATGAAGATCATGGTGCTACTTTGAAGCACAAATGTGGTAAAAGGATAGTAACATTGTCCCTTCTCTCTTTTTCTCTCATTATTTTGGCCCTTTTTTTCTCTTTTTATGGCCTCTTTTTTTTCTCTTTTTTTATTTTTTTTTATTTTTCGTCCGGAGTCTCATCTCGACTTGTGGGGGAATCATAGTCTCCATCATCCTTTCCTCACTTGGGACAATGCTCTAAAAATGATGATCATCACACTTTTATTTTTCTTACAACTCAACAATTATAACTCGATACTTAGAACAAATTATGACTCTATGTGAATGCCTCCGGTGGTGTACCGGGATATGCAATGAATCAAGAGTGACATGTATGAAAGAATTATGAACGGTGGCTTTGCCACAAATACGATGTCAACTACATGATCATGCTAGCAATATGACAATGATGGAGCATGTCATAAACGGAACGGTGGAAAGTTGCATGGCAATATATCTCGGAATGGCTATGGAAATGCCATGATAGGTAGGTATGGTGGCTGATTTGAGGAAGGTATATGGTGGGTGTATGATACCATCGAAAGGTGCACGGTATTAGAGAGGCTAGCAATGGTGGAAGGATGGGAAAAAATGCATATAATCCATGGACTCAACATTAGTCATAAAGAACTCATATACTTATTGCAAAAATTTATAAGTTATCAAAGCAAAATATTACGCGCATGCTCCTAGGGGGATAGATTGGTAGGAAAAGACCATTGCTCGTCCCCGACCGCCACTCATAAGGAAGACAATCAATAAATAAATCATGCTCCGACTTCATCACATAACGGTTCACCATACGTGCATGCTACGGGAATCACAAACTTTAACACAAGTATTTCTCAAATTCACAACTACTCAACTAGCATGACTCTAATATCACCATCTTCATATCTCAAAACAATTATCAAGCATCAATCTTTTCTTAGTATTCAACGCACTCAAAAGAAAGTTTCACAAATCTTGAATACCAAGCATATTATTATTAAGCAAATTACCATGCTATTAGGACTCTCAAAATAATCTAAGTGAAGCATGAGAGATCAATAGTTTCTTTAATACAAATCCACCACCGTTCTCTAAAAGGTCTAAGTGAAGCACATAGAGCAAAATTATAACGCTCAAAATATATAAGTGAAGCACATAGAGCAAAACTACATAGCTCAAAAGATATAAGTGAAGCACATAGAGTATTCTATCAGATTCCAATTCATGTATGGCTCTCTCAAAATGTGTGTACAGCAAGGATGATTGTGGTACACTAACAAACAAAGACACAAAAAATACAAGACGCTCCAAGCAAAACACATATCATGTGGTGAATAAAAATATAGCTCCAAGTAAAATTACCGATGGAAGTAGACGAAAGAGGGGATGCCTTCCGGGGGTGCCAAGCTTTGACTTTTTGGTGTCCTTGGATTATCTTGGGGGTTCCATGGGCATCCCCAAGCTTAGGATCTTGCCACTCCTTGTTCCATAATCCATCAAAAGAATTTACCCAAAACTTGAAAACTTCACAACACAAAACTCAACAGAAATCTCGTGAGCTCCGTTAGAGAAAGAAAACAAAAGACTACTTCAAGGTACTGTAATGAACTCATTCTTTATTTATATTGGTGTTAAACCTACTGTATTACAACTTCTCTATGGATTATAAACTATTTTACTAGCCATAAATTCATCAAAATAAGCAAACAACACACGAAAAACAGAATCTGTCAAAAACAGAATAGTATGTAGTAATCTGTAACTAACGCAAACTTCTGGAACTCCAAAAATTCAGCCAAAATAGGAAGACCTAGAAAATTTGTTTATTGATCAGCAGCAATTGGAATCAGTATTTTATCACGTTCTGTTGAATTTTAATAATTCGGGCACTGAACGCAAAGTTTCTGGAAATTACAGCAAGATCAAACAACTATCATCCAAGAAGTTCCTATAGGTTTAACTTGGCACAAACACTAATTAAAACACAAAACCACAACTAAACAGAAGATAGATGGATTATTTATTCCTAAACAGAAACAAAAACAAAAAACAAAAATAAAATTGGGTTGCCTCCCAACAAGCGCTATAACGCCCCTAGCTAGGCATAAAAGCGAGGATAGATCTAGGTATTGCCATCTTTGGTAGGCAATCCATAAGTGGCTATCATGATAGTTTCATATGGCAATTTTATTTTCTATGTAGGGAAGTGTTCCATACCCTTTTTTAATGGAAATTGAAATCTAATACTCCCTTCTTTCATATCAATAATCGCACCAATCGTCCTAAGGAAAGGTCTACCAAGAATAACAGGGCAAGAAGGATTGCAATCTATATCAAGAACGATAAAATCTACGGGCACATAATTCCTATTTGCAACAATAAGAACATCATTAATTCTTCCCATAGGTTTCTTAATAATGGAATCCGCAAGATGCAAGTTTAGAGATCAATCATCAAAATCACGGAAATCTAGCAAATCACACAAAGTTTTGGGAATAGTGGAGACACTAGCACCCAAATCACACAAACCATAAAACTCATGATCTTTAATTTTAATTTTAACAGTTGGTTCACACTCATCATAGAGTTTTCTAGGGGTAGAAACTTTTGAAGGAAATATGCCCTAGAGGCAATAATAAAGTTATAATTTATTTCCTTATATCATGATAAATGTTTATTATTCATGCTAGAATTGTATTAACCGGAAACATAATACATGTGTGAATACATAGACAAACAGAGTGTCACTAGTATGCCTCTACTTGACTAGCTCGTTAATCAAAGATGGTTATGTTTCCTAACAATAGACAAAGGAGTTGTTATTTGATTAACGGGATCACATCATTAGTTGAATGATCTGATTGACATGACCCATTCCATTAGCTTAGCACCCGATCGTTTAGTATGTTGCTATTGCTTTCTTCATGACTTATACATGTTCCTACGACTATGAGATTATGCAACTCCCGTTTGCCGGAGGAACACTTTGTGTGCTACCAAACGTCACAACATAACTGGGTGATTATAAAGGAGCTCTACAGGTGTCTCCAAAGGTAAATGTTGGGTTGGCGTATTTCGAGATTAGGATTTGTCACTCCGATTGTCGGAGAGGTATCTCTGGGCCCTCTCGGTAATGCACATCACATAAGCCTTGCAAGCATTACAACTAATATGTTAGTTGTGAGATGATGTATTACAGAACGAGTAAAGATACTTGCCGGTAACGAGATTGAACTAGGTATTGGATACTGATGATCGAATCTCGGGCAAGTAACATACCGATGACAAAGGGAACGACGTATGTTGTTATGCGGTCTGACCTATAAAGATCTTCGTAGAATATGTAGGACCCAATATGGGCATCCAGGTCCCGCTATTGGTTATTGACCGTAGACGTGTCTCGGTCATGTCTACATTGTTCCCGAACCGTAGGGTCCGCATGCTTAAAGTTACGATGATAGTTGTTATGAGTTTTATGCATTTTGATGTACCGAAGTTTGTTCGGAGTCCCGGATGTGATCACGGACATGACGAGGAGTCTCGAAATGGTCGAGACATAAAGATTGATATATTGGATGACTATATTCGGACACCGGAAGCGTTCCGGGGAAATTTCGGATAAAACCGGAGTACTGGGGGGTTACCGGAACCCCCCGGGGGGTTAATGGGCCTCATGGGCCTAATGTGGAGAAGAGGAAGGGGCTGCCAGGGCAGGACGCGCGCCCCCTCTCCCCCTAGTCCGAATTGGACAAGGAGGGAGGGGCGGCGCTCCCCTTTCCTTCTCTCCCTCCACCTCTCCTAGTTGGACAAGGAACGGGGAGGGGAGTCCTACTCCCGGTAGGAGTAGGACTCCTCCTGCGCGCCTCCTCTAGGGCCGGCCGCACCCCCCCTTGGATCCTTTATATACGGAGGCAAGGGGGCACCCTAGAACACATAAGTTGATCCTCGTGATCGTTCCTTAGCCGTGTGCGGTGCCCCCTGCCACCATATTCCACCTCAGTCATATCGTTGTAGTGCTTAGGCGAAGCCCTGCGTCGGTAAAACATCATCATCGTCACCACACCGTTGTGCTGACAGAACTCATCCCTGAAGCTTTGCTGGATCGGAGCCCGGGGAGCGTCATCGAGCTGTACGTGTGCTAAGAACTCGGAGGTGCCGGAGTAACGGTGCTTGGATCGGTCGGATCAGGAAGACGTACGACTACTTCCTCTACGTTGTGTCAACGCTTCCGCTGTGATCTACAAGGGTACGTAGATCATACTCTCCCCTCTCATTGCTATGTATCACCATGATCTTGCGTGTGCGTAGGAAAATTTTGAAATTACTACGTTCCCCAACAGTGGCATCCGAGCCTAGGTTTTATATGTTGATGTTATATGCACGAGTAGAACACAAGTGAGTTGTGGGCGATATAAGTCATACTGCTTACCAGCATGTCATACTTTGGTTCGGCGGTATTGTTGGACGAGGCGACCTGGACCGACATTACGCGTACGCTTACGCGAGACCGGTTCTCCCGACGTGCTTTGCACATAGGTGGCTTGCGGGCGACAGTCTCTCCAACTTTAGTTGAATCGAGTGTGGCTACGCCCGGTCCTTGCGAAGGTTAAAACAGCACCAACTTGACAAACTATCGTTGTGGTTTTGATGCGTAGGTAAGATTGGTTCTTGCTTAAGCCCGTAGCAGCCACGTAAAACTTGCAACAACAAAGTAGAGGACGTCTAACTTGTTTTTGCTGGGCATGTTGTGATGTGATATGGTCAAGACATAATGCTAAATTTTATTGTATGAGATGATCATGTTTTGTAACTGAGTTATCGGCAACTGGCAGGAGCCATATGGTTGTCGCTTTATTGTATGCAATGCAATCGCGATGTAATGTTTTACTTTATCACTAAGCGGTAATGGAAGCATAAGATTGGCGAGACGACAACGATGCTACGATGGAGATCAAGGTGTCGCGCCGGTGACGATGGTGATCACGACGGTGCTTCGAAGATGGAGATCACAAGCACAAGATGATGATGGTCATATCATATCACTTATATTGATTGCATGTGATGTTTATCTTTTATGCATCTTATCTTGCTTTGTTTGACGGTAGCATTATAATATGATCTCTCACTAATTATCAAGAAGTGTTCTCCCTGAGTATGCACCGTTGCGAAAGTTCTTCATGCTGAGACACCACGTGATGATCGGGTGTGATAGGCTCTACGTTCAAATACAACGGGTGCAAAACAGTTGCACACGCGGAATACTCAGGTTATACTTGACGAGCCAAGCATATACAGATATGGCCTCGGAACACGGAGACCGAAAGGTCGAGCGTGAATCATATAGTAGATATGATCAACATAGTAATGTTCACCGATGAAACTACTCCATCTCACGTGATGATCGGACATGGTTTAGTTGATTTGGATCACGTGATCACTTAGAAGATTAGAGGGATGTCTATCTAAGTGGGAGTTCTTAAGTAATATGATTAATTGAACTTAAATTTATCATGAACTTAGTCCCTGATAGTATCTTGCTTGTTTATGTTGATTGTAGATAGATGGCTCCTGCTGTTGTTCCGTTAAATTTTAATGCGTTCCTTGAGAAAGCAAAGTTGAAAGATGATGGTAGCAATTACACGGACCGGGTCCGTAACTTGAGGATTATCCTCATTGCTGCGCAGAAGAATTACGTCCTGGAAGCACCGCTGGGTGCCAGGCCTGCTGCTGGAGCAACACCAGATGTTATGAATGTCTGGCAGAGCAAAGCTGATGCTTTACGGCTTAGAATCGGGACTTCAACGACGTTTTGAACGTCATGGAGCATATGAGATGTTCCAGGAGTTGAAGTTAATATTTCAAGCAAATGCACGAATTGAGAGATATGAAGTCTCCAATAAGTTCTACAGCTGCAAGATGGAGGAGAACAGTTCTGTCAGTGAGCATATACTCAAAATGTCTGTGTATAATAATCACTTGATTCAATTGGGAGTTAATCTTCCAGATGATTGCGTCATTGACAGAATTCTCCAATCACTGCCACCAAGCTACAAGAGCTTCGTGATGAACTATAATATGCAAGGGATGAACAAGACTATTCCTGAGCTCTTCGCAATGCTGAAAGCTGCGGAGGTAGAAATCAAGAAGGAGCATCAAGTGTTGATGGTCAACAAGACCACTAGTTTCAAGAAAAAGGGCAAAGGGAAGAAGAAGGGGAACTTCAAGAAGAACGGCAAGCAAGTTGCTGCTCAAGAGAAGAAACCCAAGTCTGGACCTAAGCCTGAAACTGAGTGCTTCTACTGCAAGCAGACTGGTCACTAGAAGCGGAACTGCCCCAAGTATTTGGCGGATAAGAAGGATGGCAAGGTGAACAAAGGTATATGCGATATACATGTTATTGATGTGTACCTTACTAATGCTTGCAGTAGCACCTGGGTATTTGATACTGGTTCTGTTGCTAATATTTGCAACTCGAAACAGGGACTACGGATTAAGCGAAGATTGGCTAAGAACGAGGTGACGATGCGCGTGGGAAACAGTTCCAAAGTCGATGTGATCGCGGTCGGCACGCTACCTCTACATCTACCTTCGGGATTAGTATTAGACCTAAATAATTGTTATTTGGTGCCAACGTTGAGAATGAACATTATATCTGGATCTTGTTTAATGCGAGACGGTTATTCATTTAAATCTGAGAATAATGGTTGTTCTATTTATATGAGTAATATCTTTTATGGTCATGCACCCTTGAAGAGTGGTCTGTTCTTATTGAATCTCGAGAGTAGTGATACACATATTCATAATGTTGAAGCCAAAAGATGCAGAGTTGATAATGATGGTGCAACTTATTTGTGGCACTGTCGTTTAGGTCATATCGGTGTAAAGCGCATGAAGAAACTCCATACTGATGGACTTTTGGAACCACTTGATTATGAATCACTTGGTACTTGCGAACCGTGCCTCATGGGCAAGATGAATAAAACACCGTTCTCTGTTACTATGGAGAGAGCAACAGATTTGTTGGAAATCATACATACAGATGTATGTGGTCCGATGAATATTGAGGCTCGTGGCGGATATCGTTATTTTCTCACCTTCACAGATGATTTAAGCAGATATGGGTATATCTACTTAATGAAACATAAGTCTGAGACATTTGAAAAGTTCAAAGAATTTCAGAGTGAAGTTGAAAATCATTGTAACAAGAAAATAAAGTTTCTACAATCTAATCGTGGAGGAGAATATTTGAGTTACGAGTTTGGTGTACATTTGAAACAATGCGGAATAGTTTCGCAACTCACGCCACCCGGAACACCACAGCGTAATGGTGTGTCCGAATGTCGTAATCGTACTTTACTTGATATGGTGCGATCTATGATGTCTCTTACTGATTTACCGCTATCGTTTTGGGGATACGCTCTAGAGACGGCCGCATTCACGTTAAATAGGGCACCATCAAAATCTGTTGAGACGACGCCTTATGAACTGTGGTTTGGCAAGAAACCAAAGTTGTCATTTCTGAAAGTTTGGGGCTGCGATGCTTATGTGAAAAAGCTTCAACCTGATAAGCTCGAACCCAAATCGGAGAAATGTGTCTTCATAGGATATCCAAAGGAAACTATTGGATACACCTTCTATCACAGATCCGAAGGCAAGACTTTTGTTGCTAAATTCGGAAACTTTCTAGAGAAGGAGTTTCTCTCGAAAGAAGTGAGTGGGAGGAAAGTAGAACTTGACGAGGTAACTGTACCTACTCCCTTATTGGAAAGTAGTACATCACAGAAAACTGTTTCAGTGACACCTACACCAGTTAGTGAGGAAGCTAATGATGATGATCATGAAACTTTAGATCAAGATACTAATGAACCTCGTAGATCAACCAGAGTGAGATCCGCGCCAGAGTGGTACGGTAATCCTGTTCTGGAAGTCATGCTACTAGATCATGATGAACCTACGAACTATGAAGAAGCGATGGTGAGCCCAGATTCCGCAAAATGGCTTGAAGCCATGAAATCTGAGATGGGATCCATGTATGAGAACAAAGTATGGACTTTGGTTGACTTGCCCGATGATCGGCAAGCAATTGAGAATAAATGGATCTTCAAGAAGAAGACTGACGCTGACGGTAATATTACTGTCTACAAAGCTCGACTTGTCGCAAAAGGTTTTCGACAAGTTCAAGGGATTGACTACGATGAGACCTTCTCACCCGTAGCGATGCTTAAGTCTGTCCGAATCATGTTAGCAATTGCCGCATTTTATGATTATGAAATTTGGCAGATGGATGTCAAAACTGCATTCCTGATTGGATTTCTAGAAGAAGAGTTGTATATGATGCAACCAGAAGGTTTTGTAGATCCAAAGGGAGCTAACAAAGTGTGCAAAGCTCCTGCGATCCATTTATGGACTGGTGCAAGCCTCTCAGAGTTGGAATAAACGCTTTGATAGTGTGATCAAAGCATTTGGTTTTATACAGACTTTTGGAGAAGCCTGTATTTACAAGAAAGTGAGTGGGAGCTCTATAGCATTTCTGATATTATATGTGGATGACATATTACTGATTGGAAATGATATAGAATTTCTGGATAGCATAAAGGGATACTTGAATAAGAGTTTTTCAATGAAAAGACCTCGGTGAAGCTGCTTACATATTAGGAATAAAGATCTATAGAGATAGATCAAGACGCTTAATTGGACTTTCACAAAGCACATACCTTGACAAGATTTTGAAAAGGTTCAAAATGGATCAAGCAAAGAAAGGATTCTTGCCTGTATTGAAAGGTGTGAAGTTGAGTAAGACTCAAAGCCCGACCACTGCAAAAGATAGAGAGAAAATGAAAGATGTTCCCTATGCTTCAGCCATAGGCTCTATCATGTATGCAATGCTGTGTACCAGACCTGATGTGTGCCTTGTTATAAGTCTGGCAGGGAGGTACCAAAGTAATCCAGGAGTGGATCACTGGACAACGGTCAAGAACATCCTGAAATACCTGAAAAGGACTAAGGATATGTTTCTCATATATGGAGGTGACAAAGAGCTCATCGTAAAAGGTTACGTTGATGCAAGCTTTGACACTGATCCGGACGATTCTAAATCGCAAACCGGATACGTGTTTACATTAAACGGTGGAGCTGTCAGTTGGTGCAGTTCTAAACAAAGCGTCGTAGTGGGATCTACATGTGAAGCGGAGTACATAGCTGCTTTGGAAGCAACAAATGAAGGAGTCTGGATGAAGGAGTTCATATCCGATCTAGGTGTCATACCTAGTGCATCGGGTCCAATGAAAATCTTTTGTGACAATACTGGTGCAATTGCCTTGGCAAAGGAATCCAGATTTCACAAGAGAACCAAGCACATCAAAAGACGCTTCAATTTCCATCCGGGATCTAGTCCAGGTGGGAGACATAGAGATTTGCAAGATACATACGGATCTGAATGTGGCAGACCCGTTGACTAAAGCCTCTTCCACGAGCAAAACATGATCAGCACCAAGACTCCATGGGTGTTAGAATCATTACTGTGTAATCTAGATTATTGACTCTAGTGCAAGTGGGAGACTGAAGGAAATATGCCCTAGAGGCAATAATAAAGTTATTATTTATTTCCTTATATCATGATAAATGTTTATTATTCATGCTAGAATTGTATTAACCGGAAACATAATACATGTGTGAATACATAGACAAACAGAGTGTCACTAGTATGCCTCTACTTGACTAGCTCGTTAATCAAAGATGGTTATGTTTCCTAACCATAGACAAAGGAGTTGTTATTTGATTAACGGGATCACATCATTAGTTGAATGATCTGATTGACATGACCCATTCCATTAGCTTAGCACCCGATCGTTTAGTATGTTGCTATTGCTTTCTTCATGACTTATACATGTTCCTACGACTATGAGATTATGCAACTCCCGTTTGCCGGAGGAACACTTTGTGTGCTACCAAACGTCACAACGTAACTGGGTGATTATAAAGGAGCTCTACAGGTGTCTCCAAAGGTAAATGTTGGGTTGGCGTATTTCGAGATTAGGATTTGTCACTCCGATTGTCGGAGAGGTATCTCTGGGCCCTCTCGGTAATGCACATCACATAAGCCTTGCAAGCATTACAACTAATATGTTAGTTGTGAGATGATGTATTACGGAACGAGTAAAGAGACTTGCCGGTAACGAGATTGAACTAGGTATTGGATACCGACGATCGAATCTCGGGCAAGTAACATACCGATGACAAAGGGAACGACGTATGTTGTTATGCAGTCTGACCGATAAAGATCTTCGTAGAATATGTAGGAGACAATATGGGCATCCAGGTCCCGCTATTGGTTATTGACCGGAGACGTGTCTCGGTCATGTTTACATTGTTCTCGAACCGTAGGGTCCGCACGCTTAAAGTTACGATGACAGTTGTTATGAGTTTTATGCATTTTGATGTACTGAAGTTTGTTCGGAGTCCCGGATGTTTTCACGAACATGACGAGGAGTCTCAAAATGGTCGAGACATAAAGATTGATATATTGGATGACTATATTCGGACACCGGAAGCGTTCCGGGGAAGTTTCGGATAAAACCGGAGTACTGGGGGGTTACCGGAACCCCCCGGGGGGTTAATGGGCCTCATGGGCCTAATGTGGAGAAGAGGAAGGGGCTGCCAGGGTAGGACGCGCGCCCCCTCTCCCCCTAGTCCGAATTGGACAAGGAGGGAGGGGCGGCGCCCCCCCCCCTTTCCTTCTCTCCCTCCACCTCTCCTGTTGGATAAGGAACGGGGAGGGGAGTCCTACTCCCGGCAGGAGTAGGACTCCTCCTGCGCGTCTCCTCTAGGGCCGGCCGCACCCCCCTTGGATCCTTTATATACGGAGGCAAGGGGGCACCCTAGAACACACAAGTTGATCCTCGTGATCGTTCCTTAGCCGTGTGCGGCGCCCCCTGCCACCATATTCCACCTCGGTCATATCATTGTAGTGCTTAGGCGAAGCCCTGCGTCGGTAAAACATCATCATCGTCACCACGCCGTTTTGCTGACAGAACTCATCCCCGAAGCTTTGCTGGATCGGAGCCCGGGGAGCGTCATCGAGCTGTACGGGTGCTAAGAACTCGGAGGTGCCGGAGTAACGGTGCTTGGATCGGTCGGATCAGGAAGACATACGACTACTTCCTCTACGTTGTGTCAACGCTTCCGTTGCGATCTACAAGGGTACGTAGATCATACTCTCCCCTCTCGTTGCTATGCATCACCATGATCTTGCGTGTGCGTAGGAAAATTTTGAAATTACTACGTTCCCCAACAACTTTCAACTCAAGTTTTTCTTCATAAGATTGCATCAAGGCATCAACAATATGTTCGGTAAAGGTTTTATTTTGACTATAAGCATAAGGAGAATTTAGCACAGATTGCAACAAGGAAATACAATCAATTAAAGAGCAACTTTCATAATTAAATTCCTTAAAATCCAATATAGTGGGTTTAGCAACATCTAGGCTTTTATTTCTTTCAATCCCACTTTTATTAGTTTCATCATCAAGATCTAAATACTCCGAATTTTTGGAACGCCTTCTTGGTAAAGGAAGATCATATTCAGTTTCATCAAGATTCATGTTGCAAAACAAAGACTTAATAGGGGACACATCAATAACTTTTAGATCTTCATCTTGATTTTCATAGGAATTGGAAGAACACGCTTTAATAAAGGCATCTTTGGAAGCATGCATCCTAGCGGTTCTTTCCTTGCACTCATCAATGGAAATTCTCATGGCTTTGAGAGACTCATTGATATCATACTTAGGAGGAATAGATCTAAGCTTTAAAGAATCAACGTCAAGAGAAATTCTATCAACGTTCCTAGCCAAATCATCAACTTTAAGCAATTTCTCTTCAAGCAAGGCATTAAAATTCTTTCGTGAATTCATAAACTCTTTAACACTATTCTCAAATTCAGAGGGAATCTTATTAAAATTTCCATAAGAGTTGTTGTAGGAATTTCCATAATTATTAGAAGGATTACTAGGATAAGGCCTAGGATTAAAATTCCCTCTATATGCGTTGTTACCAAAATTATTCCTACCAACAAAATTCACATCCATAGATTCATTATTATTCTCAATCAAAGTAGATAAAGGCATATCATTAGGATAAGAAGAAACACTCTTAGTAGCAAATAATTTCATAAGTTCATCCATCTTTCCACTCAAAACATTAATTTCTTCTATCGCATGCACTTTTTTATTAGTGGATCTTTCAGTGTGCCATTGAGAATAATTAACCATAATATTATCTAGGATTTTAGTAGCATATCCTAAAGTGATTTCCATAAAAGTGCCTCCCGTGGCCGAATCTAAACGATTTCTAGAAGCAAAATTCAATCCGGCATAAAAAATTTGTATAATCATCCACAAATTTAGACCATGAGTAGGGCAATTACGTATCATTACGTATCATTAATAATCCACAAAATTTCATTAATATCATTATGATCAAGTTGCTTAAAATTCATAATGTTGTTTCTAAGAGAGATGATCTTAGCGGGAGGAAAATACTTAGAGATAAAAGCATCTTTGCACTTGTTCCAAGAATTGATACTATTTTTAGGCAAAGACGAAAACCAAGCTTTAGCACGATCTCTAAGCGAAAAAGGAAATAGCTTCAATTTAACAACATCATTATCAACATCTTTCTTATTTTGCATATCACATAAATCAATGAAGCTATTCAGATGAGTAGGGGCATCTTCACTAGGAAGGCCGGCGAATTGATCTTTCATAACAAGATTCAGCAAAGCAGTATTGATTTCACAAGATTCAGTATTGGCAAGAGGAGCAATTGGAGTGCTAAGGAAATCATTATTATTGGTATTGGTGAAGTCACACAATTTGGTAGTATCTTGAGCCATCGCGACAAACAAGCAATCCAACACACGATCAAACAAAAGGCAAGCGAGAAAAAGGCAAATGGAAAAAAGAGAAGCAGAAGGAGATTGGGAAAGAGAGGGTGAATAAAACTGTAAGGGTGAAGTGGGGGAGAGGAAAATGAGAGGCAAATGGCAACTAATGTAATGCGGGAGATAGGGATTGTGATGGGTACTTGGTATGTTTGACTTTTGTGTAGACTCCCCGGCAACGGCGCCAGAAATTCTTCTTGCTACCTCTTGAGCACTGCGTTGGATTTCCCCGAAGAGGAGAGGATGATGCAGCAAAGTAGCGTAAGTATTTCCCTTAGTTTTTGAGAACCAAGGTATCAATCCAGTAGGAGGCTACATGCAAGTCCCTTGTACCTACACAAAAAATAGCTCCTCGCAACCAACGCGATTAGGGGTTGTCAATCCCTTCACGGTCACTTATGAGAGTGAGATCTGATAGAGATGATAGATAATATTTTTGATATTTTTGATATAGAGATGCAAAGTGAAAAACAAAAGGCAAAGTAAAAAGCAAAACAATAATAAAGTGATCGAGATTGATATGATGAGAATAGACCTGGGGGGCATAGGTTTCACTAGTGGCTTCTCTCAAGAGCATAAGTATTCTACGGTGGGTGAACAAATTACTGTTGAGCAATTGACAGAATTGAGCATAGTTATGAGAATATCTAGGTATGATCATGTATATAGGCATCACGTCCAAGACAAGTAGACCGACTCCTGCCTACATCTACTACTATTACTCCACTCATCGACCGCTATCAAGCATGCATCTAGAGTATTAATTTAAAAATAGAGTAACGCCTGAAGCAAGATGACATGATGTAGAGGGATAGTTTCATGCAATATGATAAAAACCCCATCTTGTTATCCTCGATGGCAACAATACAATACGTGCCTTGCTGTCCCATCTGTCAATGGGAAAGGACACCGCAAGATTGAACCCAAAGCTAAGCACTTCTCCCATGGCAAGAAAAACCAATCTAGTAGGCCAAACCAAACTGATAATTCGAAGAGACTTGCAAAGATAACCAATCATACATAAAAGAATTCAGAGAAGATTCAAATATTATTCATAGATAGACTTGATCATAAACCCACAATTCATCAATGACGGTGTCCTGGACTAGGGGGTACTCATCACATCGTCTCCCGATCAGTTGGATTGGGCCGAGGACCCCCATGGCCGCATACTCATGGGCCAATTCGGACAGCTGCCGCATACAAGGAAGATTCCACAAGACTTGGCGATCAAGACAAGGACTCCACCCCACCGGCGTATTCGGCTAGGACTCTTGTTATCCTAGGCCTTTAGTGCATTATATAAACCGAGGCCAGGCTAGTCGATAGAATATACAACTTCATCATACAACAATCATACCATAGGCTAGCTTTTAGGGTTTAGCCTCCTTGATCTCGTGGTAGATCTACTCTTGTACTATCCATATCATCAATATTAATCAAGCAGGACGTAGGGTTTTACCTCCATCAAGAGGGCCCGAACCTGGGTAAAACATCGTGTTCCTTGCCTCCTGTTACCATTCGGCCTAGATGCACAGTTCGGGACCCTCTACCCGAGATCCGCCGGTTTTGACACCGACATTGGTGCTTTCATTGAGAGTTCTGCTGTGTGATCGATAAAAGGATCGATGGCTCGCCTGCAGATCAACTGCGACTTCGGCGTCTTCATCACCAGTTCGACTGGTCACCTTTGTTCGACCAAGAATTGCGCCCTGTGTTCGGATCACCATGTTCGGACGAGAGCCTTCATCAAACATCAACTCTGATTTCTATCAAGATCATGGAGGATTATCTATGGAGCTCGGGGGCTCAACGTCAACATTGCCCTCAAGCGACCATGCTGTTTTTCTGGACAGCGAACTTGTATCCGCCGCCACCGCCTCCTCAAGTGTTTTTTTAACGATTGCTTTGGTGGGATTGTGCGGAATTGGGTCTACAACAATCCTGGAAAATTTCGTCGAGTTCCGATGAAGGAATCTCTGGCAATCCGTGACATACCGGAGCCCTGTCAAATCTGGACGGGAATCTGGACGAGTTTAGGGCGTGGTGTCCAGCTTCTAGCTCGGACGTCCTTTGAAAGATCCAACCGTTGATCGGCTGCGGAATTCCTATATCTACCACCCCTCCAAATTTCAGCTTGATCCGACCGTCCAAACTCCGGAAACCTTCCGATTAGTGCATCACTTTTCGGATCTGTTTTCTGCGCAAAAACGAATCCGACCCGGGTTCATCTTTTTTATGAATGGGATTTCGGACTTCCCTTTTGATGGAAGTTTTGTATGGGGTATTGTGTTTTGTTCCCGAACACATCCCACTAACTTTAAGATCTTTTGAACATGATCTTCAACATCATGCTGGTGTCAAACCAGTCCGGCAATATTACTCCATGGCTGCCGACCTGCGCTAGACACGTCGTCACTTTAGCCGAGCTCAACTTCTTCGGATCATCATCTCGGCAAGCCGAACAAGAGTCCGGCATCGCGAAGGATAAATCATCATCAACATCGTCGCCCCACGGATTACACGGAGCGGGCATACCGGCAGCGCCGCACGGTCGCTTCATCAAGCCGGCATCGACCACGTCACGACCTGCATCGACAGGGCCGCACTATTGCTTCTTCAAGATGGTGTCCATCACGCCGACCTACTTCGACTCATCGGCTGACGTCGAGGCTTCGACATCTCGGCTGGACCGGGGGCTTCTCCATCTCTTCATCAACCTACTCCGGACACTTCGGCGTCACTAGCCGACCAGCTCCGTCACGTTAGCTGGGCCGAGGGCTTTGCCTCGGCGAGTCAACCTTTACCAGCATTGTCATGCCGTCATTTTATCGCCCATCAGGCAATGGGTGTGCGGAGCGAGTCCCAATTTTGGGAATCACCTTCCTTCGGATTGCTACAACAAATAAACCAGGTGCTATTAATCCCAATATTTTTTGCTTGTTTGGGTTCATTTTTCCCAAGGAATCATTACTCTGGTTTGTCCATGATATGTACACAGGTCTATCAAATGGTGACCGCATTAACAACGGTCGCGTGGTGGTTCGATCAGTTTCCGTACATAGTCCGGCGAATGCCGCATCCGGAGCTCGGACCGACCTATGAATTCAGGCTTTGCCACGCCTTTACTACGTCACGTCGACGCCCTGCATCGACATTGACTTCGGCGCCAGGCCATATTTCTTCTATTCCTCACTTTGCATAAATTATTTATTATGCAACATTTTTTTTATTTGTCATTATTACTATTATTTCCGGTTTGCACTATTTTTTGTGCACAGGAAAATGATCCGGGGACTTCGGCGTCACTCTGCCGGTCTGCATTGACCGTGCTATGTCATCACTTCGGTGTGTCGAGCTCTCCACTCCGCCACCTCGGGACCGGCTTGGGGGATGGAACCTTGCCCCACATCAAGCTCGGACCGCGTCATCAATACCGAACACATTAACCAGCTAAGTCGCTTTCCTGCTCAAAGCTTTAATTTCTAACTTGTGTTTGGTTCGACCAAGAATTATACTTTTTTGGAAAAAAGTTGCTTGTAAAAAATTTCCTTGTCCAAACTTTGTTTGTGACGCATAAATTCAAATACCCCGTTTACTTGGGGGCTTCCTTTATGAAGCTTTTCCTCTTGCATATGATTATACTTGTACGGCTTCATTCCTTGTTCGTGTATTACGCCACAATATGCACCATATTGACTTAAGCGATTTGCAAGCTGGGTTGCCTCGCTCCTATGTTTACCCCTACGTTCCCGATTGTTCGGCTAGGGAGTAAAGGGAGCACCTCTGCGATTGTCATGATCGGGTCACCCGAGCCGGACCTCAGACTTGGTGAAGCCGAAAGCTAGCGCTCTTATTGTTTTCAATGATGGTCGGCACACAACGGAACTCATGAGTACAAAAAATCTATTGCACAAGTCTCATAATAACAATGAGCACCGAAGAAAGGCATCGGTGGGGGTACTATTTTCTTCGAAGATGCTTCTTACACTTTGTAGTAATATAGCATAAGTTCCCTGAGCGCGCTTTGTCTGTTATAGCCTTATGGCCTGATTTCCTGGTTATTGGAAACACCGTCGATATTCTCGACAGATGGAGTACATAACACTTTTCGGTCCTTGACCGAAGAGGGAGAAGCCGACGGTCGGTTAAGACGCGTTTAAAGTTCGATTGCACATAGATATGATATAAGTACTTCGGTACATGGAATCATTCTTTTACTCAAGTCACTTGGGGGCTCTTAAGTTTTATTATTATTTATCACTCCTTAGTCGTTGCAAAGTGTTCTTCTTCTTACACTAGCCAGGGAGCCTAATTTCTCTCTCAAAGCCGCTAGAGTTAGTTTGCTATACTGGCCTAATGAGAAGTACTCCGCCCTCGGGATAGGAGATTGAAGCCGTAGGCTGACCCGCTCGAAGTCTTGAGATAGGATGTATCATGTTAAAGCACAGCAGAAGCACTTCTTTTTTCTAAGACCAATTTTTGGATTGGCACCGAACACTTGATCTTGTTCGGACGTCATGCTTTTACTGACGTTTCTTGGTTTTCCAAGCTTTTTGGCACTTTTAAACTATTTGTGCTTTTCCAGCATTAGTCTCGCAGTGCAACGCCGGACACCTTTAGGGATTCGGCAAAAACATTCTCAGATATTGCTATATATGCATCGGTTTCGAATTGTGTCTTCAGTCAATAGTTGGGTTGCCCGGCTCCTGGACTTGCTTCCTACGTTCTGTTTTGTTCGGCTAGGCGTGCAAAGGGAGAACCACTGCGATTGTGCTTCCAGCTCACATGGTTAAGCACCTCAGTGGAGAAAGCGAAAAACTGACTGTCACAATAACCGTAAACTGGTCATCGATCTGATGACTATGTTAAATGACGGTCCGTTCATAACATGGGCCGAAGTGTTTACGGCTTGACCCCGACTGTCGCCAAACACTATCGGGGGCTATTAACTGGCCTCCCAAACTAAATCCTCGATATTTTGCTCTTACATTAGAGCTGAGGTTTAATGATCATGCTTAGCATGACAACCCAAAGAAAGGAACGGATAGCGGGACTATTTTCTTTGGAAGACATTTCTTCTGTTAAATAGTAATATAACTCTCTGCATACCTTTGTTTATAAAACCGTATGGCTAGATTGCCTTGTTTGTTGTAAATCTTTGCCCTCATAAAGGTTTTATAAAGTAGGACAAACACTCCTCGGCTACTGGCCAAGGAGGTGGAAGCCGATGGTCGGTTAACAAAGTTTTGTACAATGCAGATTTGAGCATTAATGACGTAAAGCACTTGGATACATAGAGTCATTACACATAATTTGTGATTTTACTATGGATATTGATCCTTAATTCGGCCACCTGTGCCCGCATTAAGGCTCGGGGGCTACTGGGCTTCGGGCTTATTATTTACAAATATTAAAGGGGCACATCGATCCCCTGATCTGGTGTTGCCACCCGACCAGTGTCTCGGGGGCTACTGCATTGCTTGTCCAATGCAGAAAATTTATGTGCAATATAGTTTCCGAGGAGATTTTGATCCTCAGGTTGGTCGGCCGTACCCAACCTGAGTCTCGAGGACTGAGCACGCCGCTTTTAGTGTCCCGAAGTATTCTGCCGAGCTTGGACTTGATCCTCAGGCCGATTTTGCAAATCAACCTGAGTCTCAGCGGCTACTAGGATCAGCGGTCTTACGTTATCCTTCAGGTGCATCTCGGGTTTTAGACCGATACACACCTTGAGGGCTACTGGCTATATATCTCGACAGAGAATAAATTGCACCAACAAAAAATATTCACAAAAAACGGCCCACATTCGGGGTGGTGCACCACCTCGGAAGTAGTCCGACATAAAGCTCGGGCGCTAGTGGCTGGCTCCGCAGAGGGCATTTCCGGCGTTAAGCTCGGCTAAACTCCTTCAAACTTTTTTGAACCAAGGTGATATGACACCTCGGATATAGTCCGGCGTTGGAGCTCGGATACATAGTCCGGCGTTGGGGCTCGGATACATTCCGGCGTTAGAGCTGGGAAGCGGTCCGGCATTGGTGCTCGGCTGCAAAAGATACCTCGAATACAGTCCGGCGTTAGAGCTCGGACGCAAGAGGACACTGCCTCCTGGGAACAACTTCAAACCGGAGGTGTGGCATAAAAATAATAAGGCATTGATAAAGGCCGGAAACTTAAAGGGGCTCCTCGGATACCCGACGTGTAAACTCGCCGAATGCATTTCGGCGATCCTCAAGATCGAAGATGAGAAGATTTGTTGAACCAGTTTTCAAGACCGTCGACCGAAGATGAAGAACAGTTCGGAAGAATCGAGGAGCGTTCCTAACTTGAAGACCGGTTCAGGGGGATACTGACGGTGTCCTGGACTAGGGGGTACTCATCACATCGTCTCCCGATCAGTTGGATTGGGCCGAGGACCCCCATGGCCGCATACTCATGGGCCAGTTCGGACAGCTGCCGCATATAAGGAAGATTCCACAAGACTTGGCGATCAAGACAAGGACTCCACCCCACCGGCGTATTCGGCTAGGACTCTTGTTATCCTAGGCCTCTAGTGCATTATATAAACCGAGGCCAGGCTAGTCAATTGTAATGCCCCGAGACCGATGTGCCAGGTGTCGTCCAGTTATTCGCTGTTGTTGTGTTGTCATTGCTTGCGTGTCATGCATTGCATATCATGTCATCATGTGCATTTCATTTGCATACGTGTTCGTCTCATGCATCCGAGCATTTTCCCCGTTGTCCGTTTTGCATTCTGGCGCTTCGTTCTCCTCCGGTGGTCATTTCTACCTTTCTTTCATGTGTGGGGATTAAACATTTCCGGATTGGACCGAGACTTGCCAAGAGGCCTTGGTTTACTACCGGTAGACCGCCTGTCAAGTTTCGTATCATTTGGACTTCGTTTGATACTCCAACGGTTAATCGAGGGACCGAAAAGGCCTCGTGTGTGTTGCAGCCCAACACCCTTCCAAAGTGGCCCAAAACCCACCAAAACCATCTCCATCATCTCGGTCGTTCGATCACGATCGCGTGGCCAAAAACCGCACCTCATTTGGACTCTCCTAGCTCCCTCTACCTATAAATAGGTGCTCCCCTCCCGAAATTCGCGATGTAAACCCTAACTTCGTCCTCCTCCCGCCGACGGACATGTCCACCCCGCCGCCGGACATGTCCGCACCGCCCCTCAGCGAATCAGGAGCCGCCACGTCACCGCCGCTAGCGCCCCACATCGCCGCCGCCGCCCGGGGCCCATATCCGGCCCGCCCCGGGGCCGAACCGGGCCTCGCCGGGCCCGTTCGCCGCCACCACTCTGCCCTAGCGCCGCCGCCGTCATGCGCCTCCAACCTCGGCTCCTCGCCGACCTTCACGTTTGCGCCGCCCGCGCCACCTCCGGCGGCCGGAACCCCGTCGGACTTCCGCCGCCCGACCTCAGCTTCTGCGCAGCCGCCCCGCCTCCGAGCTCCCTCGCCGAGCTCCGCCGCTGGCCGGACCTCCCCGCAGGAGCCGCACCTCCCCACTGCCTCCTCCTCGTCACGTCGCCGCTTCCCTCGTCGCCGGCGATCGCCGGAGAGCGCCACGTCTCGCTGGAACCCCGCTCCGGTCGGATCCGAGGAGGGTCGATGAGATCCACCCATCCCTCCAACCAAACGGCGTCCTCCGTCCCGGATCCGCGCCGTCCCGCACCACCTCATCCCACGTTGACTTTTCCCGCGTTTCATATGCACATGTTCATCGTGTCGCAACTTTGCATCCGTAGCTCCGATTCATGCATATAGAATATCAAAATGTTCGTCTCAGAGAGTACATCATTTCATTCCATTGCATCATTTTCATTTGAGTTCATCTTGATTCCCGAAATGCTGTTAGAAGAGTGCTACTTGAGATAATTGTCAGATCTGCTGCTCCATTTAGATATTTGTCATTTTTGCCATGATTATTGTGTGCATGATATGCCCCTGAGCTCTACATATGTTTTGTTAAGGGTTTTGCCATCTATCCAGAGGTGCAACCCATGTATTTTTGTGATGTGTGTGGTGACTAGCACGAGCTTGCAAAGTGAGGCACTTGGTAATGCTGATTTCTAGGACTTAGCATTTCCACTAAGTCCTTGACCTGTTTATCTCATATTGCCATATGTTCATGTTGTTTCCTAGTGATCCGTGCCTCTTTTGAGGATGATCAGTAAGGATGTTTTGTTAATCTTGTAGTGCTATATCCATCCATGTCTTTGTTTGTAATTATGGAGCACCCTAGCTTGTGTCAATCGAGCTCTACTTTTGCTATTTCGTGAATCTGGGCAGATTGTCTACTTGCTAGCGATTTTGCCGAGGATGTTGTAGTTGATCCGTGCATGCCGTGTTATTGTTCTTGCCATGTCTAGCTTGTATTATGTGTATTCTTGATGGGTGTATGCTTAGCTAGTCATGACTTGCTCCGTAGTGAGTGCATCGAGCTCGTAAACATGCCTACTTGATATCTGTTTCAGCATGCTCCAGTTTTCACTAAGTCCGAGAACTGATTGTGTTTTTGCCATGTTCACATGCTTGCAATTGTATTTTCTGATCCTTTTGGATCAAGGTCACTAAGGGACTTTTGTTAATCTCTTTGAGTAGCTCCATGCCATGCTTTACTTTGCCATGTTCAGTTCCTGTAGCATCTAGTTTTCATGCTCCAAAGTGTGCTACCTGATCTGAAATTCCAGACAAGTGTTAGTTTCACTAAGTCTGAGATCTGTTTACCGTTTGCATTTTTTCCATGCTTGTTTGTACCTGTTAAGGGATGAATTGACCGTAGCTCAGTGTTCATCTTTTGTTAAGCATCTTGAATGCATCCCTGCCATATATTTTGTTGCCATGTTTGAGTGCTGTAGCATGTTCATCTTGTTGCATCTAGATGGCTACTTGCTGTAAATCGCAGATCGGTGTCATATTTGAATTGCTTGCCATTTCCAAACCGTAACTCCGATTTCGGTGATCTTTATATCGTTTTCAAGCGATTTCATCTCATATTTCCAGTGGCACTCTTGGTTTTCCATGTTGAGGCCAGGTTCATGCATTTCTTGTCTAATCATGCATATGCATCGCATACCGCATACCGCATATCATATCATGTTCATGTGTTGGTTGTTTACTATGTTGTGTGCTTCTTTTCCGGTGTTTGCTTCTTCGGGTTGGTTCCGTTAACGTCGCGTTGTGAGGACCCGTTCGTCTACATTCCGTTTGTCTTCTTCATGGACTCGTTCTTCTTCCTTGCGGGATTTCAAGCAAGATGACCATACCCTCGAAATCACTTCTATCTTTGCTTGCTAGTTGCTCGCTCTTTTGCTATGCCTATGCTGCGATACCTACCACTTGCTTACCATGCCTCCCATATTGTTGAACCAAGCCTCAAACCCACCTTGTCCTAGCAAACCGTTGATTGGCTATGTTACCGCTTTGCTCAGCCCCTCTTATAGCGTTGTTAGTTGCAGGTGAAGATTGAAGTTTTGTTCCTTGTTGGAACATGGAGATGTTGTTCCTGGTTGGAACATGTTTACTTGTTGGGATATCACTATATATCTTATTTAATTAATGCATCTATATACTTGGTAAAGGGTGGAAGGCTCGGCCTTATGCCTGGTGTTTTGTTCCACTCTTGCCGCCCTAGTTTCCGTCATATCGGTGTTATGCTCCCGGATTTTGCGTTCCTTATGCGGTTGGGTAATAATGGGAACCCCTTGACAGTTCGCCCTGAGTAAAACTCTTCCAGCAATGCCCAACATTGGTTTTACCATTCGCCGCCTAGCCTTTTCTTTTCCCTTGGGGGTCGCGCGCCCAAGGGTCATCATTATTTTAAACCCCCGGGCCAGTGCTCCTCTGAGTGTTGGTCCAACCTGTCAGCTGCCGGTGGCCACCAGGGGCAACTCTGGGCTGGCCTACCCGTACCTAAGACAATCTGAGTGTGCCCTGAGAAAGAGATATGTGCAGCTCCTATCGGGATTTGTCGGCACATTCGGGCGGTGTTGCTGGATTTGTTTTAACTTGTCGAAGTGTCTTGTTGTACCGGGATACCGAGTCTGATCGGAATGTCTCGGGAGGAGGTCTATTCCTTCGTTGACCGTGAGAGCTTGTGATGGGCTAAGTTGGGACACCCCTGCAGGATTTGAACTTTCGAAAGCCGTGCCCGCGGTTATGGGCAGATGGGAATTTGTTAATGTCCGGTTGTAGAAAACCTAAACTTGACCTTAATTAAAATGAATCAACAGCGTGTGTTACCGTGATGGTCTCTTTCCGGCGGAGTCCGGGAAGTGAACACGGTGTTGGATTTATGCTTGACGTAGGTTGTTTAGGATCACTTCTTGATCATACTTTCTCGAACGTGCTTTGCCTTCTCTTCTCGCTCTCATTTGCGTATGCTAGCCACCATATATGCTAGTCGCTTGCTGCAGCTCCACCTCATACCTTTACCTTACCCATAAGCTTAAATAGTCTTGATCGCAAGGGTGCGAGATTGCTGAGTCCCCGTGGCTCACAAATACTTCCAAAACCAGCTTGCAGGTGCCGATGAGTCCGTGCAGATGACGCAACCAAGCTCAAGGAGGAGCTCTACGAAGATCTTGTCCTTTATGTTGTTTCGTTCTAGTTGATCAGTAGTGGAGCCCAGTTGGGGTCGATCGGGGACCTTTGTCGCATTTGGGGTTCTTATTTTATTTTGGTTCCGTAGTCGGACCTTGTTTGTATCTGGATGATGTAATGCTTTATTCATGTAATTGTGTGAAGTGGCGATTGTAAGCCAACTATGTATCTCTTTCCCTTATGTATTACATGGGTTGTGTGAAGATTACCTCACTTGCGACATTGCTTTCAATGCGGTTATGCCTCTAAGTCATGCTTCGACACGTGGGAGATATAGCCGCATCGAGGGTGTTACATCGATAGAATATACAACTTCATATACAACAATCATACCATAGGCTAGCTTTTAGGGTTTAGCCTCCTTGATCTCGTGGTAGATCTACTCTTGTACTACCCATATCATCAATATTAATCAAGCAGGACGTAGGGTTTTACCTCCATCAAGAGGGCCCAAACCTGGGTAAAACATCGTGTTCCTTGCCTCCTGTTACCATCCGGCCTAGACGCACAGTTCGGGACCCCCTACCCGAGATCCGCCGGTTTTGACACCGACAATCGATCTCAACAAACACACCACAAAAAGAAGATTACATCGAATAGATCTCCACAAGAGAGGGGGAGAACATTGTATTGAGATCCAAAAAGAGAGAAGAAGCCATCTAGCTAATAACTATGGACCCGAAGGCCTGAGGTAAACTACTCACACTTCATCGGAGAGGCTATGATGATGTAGAAGCCCTCCGTGATGACGGCCCTCTCCGGCGGAGCTCCGGAACAGGCCCCAAGATGGGATCTCATGGATACAGAAAGTTGCGGCGGTGGAATTAGGTTTTTGGCTCCGTATCTGATCGTTCGGGGGTACGTAGGTATATATAGGAGGAAGGAGTACGTCAGTGGAGCAACAGGGGGCCCATGAGACAGGGGGCACGCCCTAGGGGGGGCGCCCCCACCCTCGTGACCGCCTCTTTTGTTCCTTGGCGTAGGGTCCAAGTCTCCTGGATCACGTTCGGTGAGAAAATCATGTTCCCGAAGGTTTCATTCCGTTTGGACTCCGTTTGATATTCTGTTTCTTCAAAACACTGAAATAGGCAAAAAAACAGGAATTCTGGGCTGGGCCTCCGGTTAATAGGTTAGTCCCAAAAATAATATAAAAGTGGAAAATAAAGCCCAATATAGTCCAAAAAAGTAGATAATATAGCATGGAGCAATCAAAAATTATAGATACGTTGGAGACGTATCACAAGACCCTAAGATTGGGGATGCCCAAGGCACCCCAAGGTGATATTCAAGGAATATCCAAGCAACTAAGCTTGGGGATGCCCCGGAAGGCAAACCCTCTTTCGTCTCCAACATTATCGGTAACCTCACTTGGAGCTATGTTTTCATTCGTCACATGATATGTTTTTTGCTTGGGGCATAATTTTATTTTGTTAGGACTTGCTTTTTGTTATTCATAATAATATTTTTCATCTTTCTTTTCAATGAAAATATCAAGTATAGCCTTTGCCATGCTTATTTTGCAAGTCTACATGTTGCTGTTTGAAAACAGAAAGTTTACCGTTGTTGCAAAAATTCCCTAGAAAATTTAGAGTGTGATAAAATGTTGAAACTTTTTGCAAAATGAGCTCTAATAAATTTTCTACAGTGTGGCAAATTTTCATAACTTTTGGAGTTAGGGAATTATTGATACTCTTGCATTCTTTACAGACTGTACTTTCTTGGCAGATTGTTGTTATGTTTGCATTGTTTGCATATGTTTGCTTGTTTAATGATTCTATTTGAGGATAGGAGTATTAAATATGCAGAGGCATTTAGTATGCAATGTTGAGTAATAATTTTAGTGATTTGCTACAGTAGAAAATGATAAGGTTTTTGCATTGGTTTATACTAACTTATCTCACAAGTTCTTGTTGAGTTTTGTGTGGATGAAGCTTTTGAGATTTAGGAAAACCATGATATGATAAGAATTAAGGAGACACAAAAGCTCAAGCTTGGGGATTCCCAAGGCATCCCAAGATAATATTCAAGAAGTCTCAAGCATCTAAGCTTGGGGATGCCCCGGTAGGCATCCCACCTTTCTTCTTCAACAATTATCGGTTAGTATTGGTTGAGCCTAAGTTATTACTTCTTCACATGATGTGTGCTATCCTTGAAATGTCATTTTATTTTCATTTTGATTGCTTTTTTTAATAAAATACTTAGATCTGAAAGTTTTTAAATGAAATAGAGTCCTCAAATAGTTGCCAGGGAGGCTAGGTAAGCGGCACTCACACCCCGTCAACGAAGCTCTTTTCTATGGAATTGCTCTAGTGCTTCACTTATATCTTTTTGATCACGGTGTGCATTAGTATTTTTGAAGAAATTATCTCTTGCTTCACTTAAATTAATTTGAGAGAAATAAATATTATGCTCATGATCTTCACTTATATTTTTTTGAGCTTATCAAAAGCAACATGTGAAAATTAGTTCCAAAGTGATAGATATCCAACAAGGATATAATAAAAACTTTCATGAAGATCAATGGACAAAATAAACTTGATTCCTTGTAATAGTTTTGAGATATGATGATGTGATATGTGAGTCATGTTGATGGGTAATTATGCTTTAGTAAGAATATTGGTGTTAAGGTTTGTGATTCCCTATGCAAGCACGGAAGTCAATAGTTATGCAATGAAATTACATCCTACTTGTGTATTATGCTCAATGCTCGCTTATGAGATTATTCATTTCTTGGTTGGTTGCTTCTCAATCTTTTGTTAGCCTTCATTTTGCACTAAGTATGATCACTACTTGTGCATCCAAAATCCTTTAAACCAGTTTTGCCACATGAGTCCACTATAGCTACCTATATGAGGTATTCTCTTGCCTTCTAAGCAAATTTGTATGTGCCATCTCTAATTTTCAAAATAATTTTCTCTTTTGTGTGCTCGTACCACTCGCGAGGCGGTGAGGGGTGGCCAATTTTCCATGCTAGATGTGTTATTCTCATGATGAGTGTTTATTCACTTGTCATTGCACGAGAGTAAGGCAAAGGTATTAGGGATGCCCAGTCCCGAAATGAAAAATGAATTTACTTTATGTTGTCAAATAATAAATTCCTTGGAAAGTGTTGGTATGGAGGGCACCCGTGGATATGGTTAGCCATGGAAAGTGAAAGTATGGTGGAAAAAGGAATAAACTTTATTTTCTGTTTGGGAACCACCTATGATATATCTAGCATGGAAAGTGTTGGGAGCTCTAAGTCATTTTCGTTGGTGGGAAAAGTATGCCTCTAAAAAAATATCTCTCAATTTCCGCTTTGAGATCTGGCACCTCTACAAATCCCTACTTCCCTCTAAGAAGGGCCTTTCTTTTATTTATGCAATTTTTATTTTTATTTTGAGTCTCCATCGTCTCTTATAAAGCACCAACTAGGAGGCACTATGATCGTACTTGAGCATTGGGTGTAGCTAATATGTGAGTGTGTTTCATGAATGGATCAATGATTGAGCATGATGGGCTAGGGATAACTTATTTAGCGTGGATATTTTGAAAGACATGGTTGCTTGTTGATATGCTTGAGTATTTAAGTCTCATGTCAAAACTAGACTATTGCTTTGAACCATATAAAAGTCCAAATTTCCATGCTATAAAGAAAGGAATATGAGATGACATGTTAGGCAGCATTCCACATCAAAAATTCTATTTTTATCATTTACCTACTCGAGGACGAGCGGGAATTAAGCTTTGGGATGCTGATACGTCTTCAACGTACCTATAATTTTTGATTGTTCCATGCTGTCATATTATCATTCTTGGATGTTTTCTAATCACTTTATAGTCATTTTATATTATTTTTTGGGACTAACCTATTGACATAGTGCCAAGTGCCAGTTGTTGTTTTTTGCATGTTTTTTACATCTCCGTAAATCAATATCAAACGAAGTCCAAACACCACGAAACTTTTTGTGGATTTTTTATGGACCAGAACACCACCAATGGGCCAGAGCAGCACCTGGGGGGTGCCCCGAGGGGGGGCACAACCCACCAGGGCGTGCCTGGGGGCCCAGGCGCGCCCAGGTGGGTTGTGACCACCTCGGTGGCCTCTCGCACCCCTCTTTACCCTATAAATTCCCAAAATTTTCAAAAATCCTCGGGGTTAACCTATATCAGAAGTTCCACCACTGCACGCCTCTGTAACCACCAAAAACTAATCTAGACCCTATCCGGCACCCTGCCGAAGGGGGGAATCATCACCGGTGGCCACCACGATGAGGAGGGAGTAGTCCACCCTCGGGGCTGAGGGTTTGTACCAGTAGCTGTGTGTTTACTCTCCCTCTCTCATGTTCTTGAGATGTCACGATCTTGATGTATCGCAGGCTTTGTTAATATAGTCGGATCATATGGTGTTTTCCCCTCTCTATCTTGTTGTGATGAATTGAGTTTTTCCCTTTGAGATTTCGTTGTTATTGGATTGAATACTTTTATGGATTTGAGAATACTTGATATATGTCTTGCAATTGAATACTCGTGGTGACAGTTGGGTATCATATTGATTCACTTGATATATGTTTTGGCACTCAACTCGCGGATTCCTGAGGTGACATTGGGGTAATCTATGCATAGGGGTTGATGCACGTTCTTGTGTTTATTTCTCCAGTAGAAATCTTGGGGCACTCTTTGAAGTTCTTTGTGTTGGATTGAATACTATGAATCTGAATTTACTTTGGTGTTATTTTAGTGCGAACTCTTGGTTAGATCGATCGAAAAGAATAGCTTTGTTTTATTTTAGTATGAACTCTAGGATAGATTAATTGGAAAGAATAGCTTTGAGGTGGTTTTGTACCCTACAAACAATTCCGTCTTATGTTCTCCGCTAGATAGGAACTTTGGAGTGATTCTTTGTTGCACGTTGAGGGACGGTTATATGGTCCAATTATGTTAGCACTGTTGAGAGATTGCACTAGCGAAAGTACGGACCCTGGACCTCATTTTCAAGCATTGGAATACCGCTTTTGTGCCCATTTACTATTTGCTACCTTGCCATTTTTATTTATTCAGATTATAAAAATATATTTCTACCATCCATATTACACCTTTATCCATCTCTTAGCCGAACTAGTGCACCTATACAAATAGCCATTGTATTGGGTGTGTTGGGTACACAAGGGATTTATTGTATTTGATTGCAGGGTTGTTTGAGAGAGACTATCTTCATCCTATGCCTCTCACGGATTGATAAACCTTAGGTCATCCACTTGAGGGAAAATTGCTACTGTCCTAAAAAACTTCGCGCTTGGAGGCCCAACACGAGTCTACAAGAATAAAGTTGCGTAGTAGACATCACCGGCAAGTCTCTTTACTCGCTTTTGTATTGCAAGATCTCATGACTAAACTCATTAGTCACATGCTTGCAAGATTCTTGTGATGTTGTATTACTGAGAGGTCCGAGAGATATCTCTCCGTCATATGGAGTGGCAAATCCCAGTCCCGATCCGTGCCAACCCAACAAACACCTGCGGAGATACCTGTAGAGCACCTTTATGATCACCCAGTTACGAAGCGACATTTGGATACTAAGTATTCCTCCGGTGTCAGGGATTTGCATGATCTCATGGTCTAAGGAACAGATACTTGACATGAAGAAAGCTATAGGAAATAACAAAACCATTTTATGCTAAGCTTATGGTTGGGTCTGTCCATCACATCATTCTCCTAATGATGTGCACCCATTACCAAATGACAACTCATGCCCATGGTTAGGAAACCTTAACCATCTTTGATCAACGAGCTAGTCTAGTAGAAGCATACTAGGGACATGGTGTTGTTTATGTATCCACACATATATTTAAGTTTCCGGTCAATACAAGTCTAGAATGAATAAGAAACATTTATCATGAACCTCTAGGGCATATTTCCAGCATCATCCTGCTTGGCTAAGCATTGGGACGCATCCTCCTATGAGCAGGGTGGCGAGCCACATCGGGCAGTGATCGACAGCGTCATGGCGGGAATGCGGGTTTGGAAGGGAGGATGAGGGCGAGCGCGAGGAATGGCCTGGGCTGAATGTGACTGCTCTGCCCACCGACATGGCGGGTGCTGTATTTATAGTTAGCCGGAATATGGAAGAGTGCGAGAGTGCCAAGGAGACGACAGGAGATGATTCGCATCCTAGAAATTTAGTATCTACTCCTTCTTTTGGTTTCACACCGCTTGCAACTTTCTTCATGTCTACTATTTACATTCTATTAAACTGCCTACCCAAAATTCTCGGTTTCCTAAACGACTTACGGATTTTTAGTACTTTTTCCAAGAACCAAAACATGCATCCATCATCTTAAAAAATATCATAAATTGACATGTCCTGATTCAAATCTATTTTTAGACCAGCGTATGACATACCAGTTGATGTTTATTCAGCAAAAAAGATATATGACATAACCAGACTTGTTCGTGAAAGAAACATAACAATACTTCATGAGACCATGATATATAGTTTGTGTAATAATATCCATTCAAAATGTTAAAGCGGATTGCACAAGGCAGATGATTCAACACTTCATACCTTTTGGACTCACTAGTGCATAACACACTCATGCATGCATGATTCGAACGTCCGGATTTGAATGGAAGTAGAACAAGCATTTTCAGTTTGAAAATGTACTATGGAGGCATCCTCTTCCTGGATGTTATCTTGCAGTCGGGTGAGGCTTCCAGAAAGTTGTCTTCCTTGATCGCACGCTCGAGGAAGGCCTGTGCATTATTGATGCGGACAAAGGCCACATCCATGAAGGCCGGCGCGAGTGCGGCGGCAGCTTAGTCTCTCGCCGCCTCATACATGTGGTGGCAGCAGTTTAGGGCGGAGATCAAATGATAGCGACCGAATGCAGATTTAGTTTTACATCACGTTTCCTCCACCACCCACTCAGAGCCCTCTGCCAGAACTTTCTCTCATCGTGCGGTCTTACTCGGTCTCACCGTTGAATGGTCCTGTAGGAGGTCTCAGATGGTGAGGATTGGTCGATGGGGTGGTCGTGGTGGCAAATGGGGAAGTGAAAGGTAATGGCTAAGAAATGCAGTTGTCACGGGGCGTTTCAGGATTATATAACAACGTCACGGGCATTGACTGATAACCTTCTAGACCGTTTGGAACCGTCTGATTTGAGATCCTAATGCGGTGCATGTGTACGGTGACAACCGTGCTCTAGAGCGCTGTCACGGCTCGTTGAGCTCACGGCATGCACAACATCTTGAGATAAAGATAGATAGGTTGTCTGCGAACTTTACTTGGGTGAAGCACGTAGGGTGTAGCTCGCCAGAGCGTTCCATCACGACAATGTAGAACATCTCACGTAGGGAATAGCCTAAATGTGACATTACACATTGGATTAGGAGAGAGTGAAGAACAGTGCACTCTAGGCCATTGTTGCTCGCGTCTGTTGTCTTACTGAAAGACATAATGTAACAAGAAGAGGATGTCTCTCAAGTGCACACCTGTGTCATGTAGATACTGGTGAAATTTGGGGTCATTTGAAGGTGTGCAATAGAAATGTGAAACAAAGAAAGTGCATTGCATGTTTGTGATCTGACGTTCATTCTGGATGATACAGTGGTAAATGCTACTCATAAGAAACACATAAATGAGGCACAACACATGACTAGTTGGGATGGTAGTGTTATATGGTGTTTCATAATTGGTCTTAGTAGGGTAAACATTAATCGGGATTGTGACTTTGGAAGTTCAAATGTGAGGTCCATAAACCATTGATCACCAATGTTGTAACACATGATCCAAGTCCCTTACTGTCCATGTGACATGAACAATGTGGTCGGTCAACCTTTTCAAAAGCACAAGTGAACTAACTCTGGAAATCATCTATATTGTGTTGTCTACAACATGGAGAAGAAGTTCACACTAAATGGTAGTCTCTCGGTAGGTGTTTCATAATGATCATACATATTATGTGTTATTTTCGTGAGCATTGGTCAAGATCTGGCAAGTTGAAATGTGAGGTTCACAATCTTGATATAAGCAATGTTGCAAGACATAATCCATGTCCATTATGGTACATGTCACATCCACAGTGAAAAAGGTTCATAACACACACAACATGGGCGATCAAACTTTTCAAAAACACACATCAACCAAATAGTTGAGACCCTTAGTGAGACATTTTCACCTCACTAATATGAAGAACCGATGCACACACAAATTTTGGATGGTAGACATGCTATGTGTTGCATAAATATGGTGACTTAGCAAGTTGAAATGTGAGTTTCATAAACTTGAGGTGAACGAACACACTCAAATTTTTGGGTTCCCTAAATTATTTCGTTTCCCCTTCCCGCACCCACCCCGCCAACCAATTTTCCCCTTCCCACCTTATTTATAATTTTCCCGCCAAATTTTTCCCACTCCGCCCTCTAAATATCTCATTACTTGTTCACAACTACCCCCGCACAAAACTTCACACTTTCCCTCATCTCTATCCTCTCCTCCAGATCTAGATCCATCTGAGCGGTAGGTTTCCCTCCCCGGCGCCGGCATATGACATGATGAAAGGAGATCACCGCCTTGCCATCGCCCACAAGGAAACGCTACCGAGAACCCCAATGCTTTTTCGTAAAGGTAATTAATATTTCCTTCTCCATCAATACCCAATCCCATCTAGATTACTATGGTTCACTCATGTCGCTAGTCTTAACCTCATATATTCATGAATTCCTTGTTTAATTCAATACAAAAATAAATGTAGGGTTTTTATCAGGTTGATTGCTGTGTGTGTGTGCGCGCGCTCTCTAGATCTGATAGCATCTTTTTATTCTAATTGCGTTATAGACCTAAACCCGGCTTTCCCTCCATTAAAGGGTATGGAGGAGTTTTTTTAACTGCTCATTTAGAAAGCAATCACACTCGTCTCCACGCCTCCCCTCCCGCTGCCCCCGACCACCACCACATCATATCCGCCAATGCCCAAATCCAACCCCTCTTGGGCCCTCTCACCTCCGACGAAGCTTTGAATCGACTAGAGCTGCCTCAAATGGCAGGATCTCACCCTCCTAGGAAGCCACCGCCGATTCATACGGCTGATCCACGACATAGTCGAGCCGTCACCGACGCAGTGATGAGCCCCCTTCATGCTCCTTCAACGCCGACCTGCCAATGAAGTCATCGCCAAAGAAGAAGTACCACGGCTTGCGGTAGCGGTCGTTGAGGACGTGGGTGCCAGAAATCAGAGACACTGACGTAGGCGTCTAGTACTGGCTGGGCTACAACCAAGCGGTGGAGCTCACGGCGAAGGCGTACGACATCAAGGCGGTGGTGTTGTACGACTGCAAAGCGAAGATGAACTTCCCAATCGGCAGAGCCAACGTGTCGACGCCCATCGAAAGAGACCATCAAGTGGTTTCCAGACGTGAGGTATGGGAGAACCGGGAGATTCTCAAGCAGCTCGAGGTGGCGCGCGTAGACGAAGAGTACATGGCAGACATCCGGTTGATGCATCCAGAGATCGTCGCCGAGGAGCGCCGGGTACCTGAGCTGCGCGAGAAGGGGACGCCATGCTGTCCGGGAGAAGGGGGTTCGCGGCTGAAGTGATCAACCTTTTCTGATTAGTTTAATTTCGTAATGTGCAATGCAGTTTGAACTACATTATGCTATATGTATCCGTTTTTTGCAATGTAGTTTGAATTAAACTAAGCTATGAATGTTGAGGTATTTCTCTGTATAAGTGATAAGGGTTCATTCAATGGCCCTAAATTCGAAGAGATTGGCTAGAGATGCACTAAATTTACTTCAATTTTCATAGTTATTTCAAATTATGGTTATACTTTGATCCTGATTAACAAGGTCGATTTACATTAATAAAGGCAATTAATTTATTTTTTATTGTACTTCAGGCTTAAATTTGTGTATTTTTTCATCCTTTCATCTTTATAATCATATTCAAGAAAATTGGTGGAGTACGAGAAGCTTAGAAATCAAACTATGAAGGATAATGCAGCACTGTTTTCACAAATGTTGCAGGAAAAAAGCCTAGAACCTGCTGGTTTAGATCTTGTGCATTCTAAAGCATGGGTATACAGATGTGGGACAAATACAGTTTCACAGAAAAAATGGGGTATCTCTTTAGATCAGAACGCTGAAGATACAGACAATGTCGACAAATCAGGTAATGGAGTTGTCGCTACTGAGATTGCATCGTCTGTGAAGGATCCAAAATCTATACCTATGGCACATTTCGTTTTACAATTACTTACTAGCTGTGTGACATTGTTGTATACGAATGTATGTCTTGTGAACTAAAATGTGTGAAGAAGACTCTCACCGTCTGTATACATGCAGGAAGTATGTGAAGCTATCAAGAAGACTCTGTCACACATTCTGGATGAAATTGAGGGTCTAAATATTTCCGTGGCAGCGCTTCATCAACAGATTAAGTCTATGAAGACTGCACTTGAAATCTTAGGCAAAGAACATGACGTGGTCTACAAAGTCATTGAAGAGCAAATATTTGATTTTATGATACTCTTTGATATATTGAGGGAGCTCTCTGCTACATCACCAGGATGCTCTCACAATAATTCATTGCCTACAACTGAGAAATACCGCCATGAATCTGGTGCATTGTTTGAACATGATGAAGTTGTGACCAAGTGTCTAATTTTATTTTGTGACTATGTGCTATGGTTGCCTATTGTAAAATCTTGTCTGGGAGACAATTGTTTTTGTTTGCGATGTAATCACTTGATTGAATTTCCATTGTAATTCAAAAATTTGCCAAAATTATATTAAAATTCCTGAAAATCAATTTAGTTTTGTATCAAATATGCCTGTCATTTGCAATACATAAAACAAATTGACCGTGCCTACACACTATGACGACGGTTATGGATGCCATCATCGGCATCCACGTCAGCACCACAATTGGCCCACATGTAAAAATTGTTGAGCGGTCAGACGACACATCCTCACCGATAATAGACTACCTGGTTCCACATGTAAGCAGCCACATCAGCATCTTATGGGCCCATATGTCAGCGGTTTGACCGGTCAAAACTGACGACCAGTTATTACTCACGGGACCGTTGGCAATAAAACCCATCAGGGACCGACATGCAAGCAGTGACGTCAGCAAATGCTGGCCCCACATGTCAGAATCTTTGACCGGTCAAACCCGCCGTCTGATCATCGATGTTAGGATTATCATCACGGAAAAGATCTTAGCCGTCAGTTTAGGCTATTGTAGGTGACATTATGAGCCGTCAACGGAAGCGACAATCAGTGACATTATTTAGCTCATCGCCTGAAATGCGATCTTGCGTGACGAAAAAAGTGGTACCATCAAAATTTTATTTTCCATGACGACGCTTCAGTGACAATGGGAGTGACGGCCGGAAAACATCACGGGGGTATTTTCCATGACGAAAAAGGGTTATACGTGACAGAAATGAAAGCTCGCAAAATAGATCAAATTTTGTAGTGTGTGATGCTTTCGGGACCTCGGTTGCCGGGACATGGCTCCCACAAGCCTCGAGAACGCAATTGTCAGGGAGTGGCCTATCACTGGAGAGATGGAGCCTACTAATAGACTTTGTGCCTCTTGTGTTGTCTCGACGGTTGTCGGGGTCGTGGTCACGGAGGCGCCGGGCTCTCCTGCACGGTCTTGATGTCTGCCAGCATCATTGCCGGCTCACAGTCTATGTCAGCTTCGATGAGCTTTGCTGATGTCGTGACTTCCATGCCAGCTATCCTCTTGCGGCATTCCCGGGTCAAGTGACACTTGTTCTGCAGTAGTGGCACTTGTTCTGGAGTCACCAAGCATGTGGAGATGCATCGCGAGGCTCGAGATCCGCATGGCAAAATCGTCAACGAGCTTGCCTTCCTTGAAGGCGATGTTCTCGAAGTCCGCTTGCAGCTTCTAAGTGTTTGCCTCACGCACGTGGTTGCTGCCGAGGCGTTGGGTGGGGGGCCCCCATTCCTCCTTGGCAGTCGCCTTCGCCATGAGAATGTCATGCGGGTGCCACCCATTCCTCCTTCCCAGTCGAGTGGATCAGCATAGCTATGGCTTTCGATCCTCCTTTCTCTCGACCATCCCAGAGACTTAACGCGTGAAGGTTTCACTCCATAGCATATATATATATATATATATATATATATTTTCTAGTGGTCGTTTACTGAAAGTGCGTTATATCGACTAGAGGGGGGTGAATAGGCGATTTTTATGAAATTCTTCACTTAGGAATTTGCCGGTGAGGAAATTCCTTAGCGAAGAACTACTAGCAGCGGAATAAGTACTCAAAGGTAAACATAACAGAATACAAGCATAGTCATCATGATGAAATGAAGACAGGCACAGAGTACAGGAAGCGTAATCACAGGATAACACAGGATGAAGACAAATAGACTGAAGAAATTGAACTGAGGAAATTGAGAAAGTCTTCAGTCAAAGTCTTCAAACACAGATATGAACAAACATACAACACAATTATGAGGAAATGAAAGAGTTGAGGAAATAGAACCAGTAAGATCGGTGAAGACAAAGATTTGGTAGACCAGTTCCAACTGCTGTCTCAGTTGTACGTCTGGTTGGAGCGGCTGAGTATTTAAACTCGAGGACACACAGTCCCGGACACCCAGTCAAGGACACTTAGTCCAAGACACCCAGTCCTCACCGTATTATCCTTGAACTAAGGTCACACAGACCTCGTCCAATCACTCGTGGTAAGTCTTCAGGCGACTTCCAAACCTTCACAAACTTGGTCACCCGGCGATCCACAATTCCTCTTGGATGCTCTAGACCATGACGCCTAACCTTCTGGAAGAAGCACAGTCTTCAAAGGTAACAAGCGTCGGATCCACTCAGGATCAATCTCTTCAGTGATGCTCAATCACTTGGGGTTTGTAGGTGTTTGGGTTTTGGGTTTTTGGTTTTTCCTCACTTGATGATTTTCGCTCAAAGTCCTCGGAGGATGGGTTGCTCTCAAATGACAAGTGTCAATTTCTCTCGGAGCAGCCTCTCCCAGCTAGTGGTTGTAGGGGGCGGCTATTTATAGCCTAGGGATCAGCCCGACATGATAAGACATAAATGCCCTTCAATGATATGACCGTTAGGTGGATAGATATTTTGGAACAGCTGGCGCATAGCACGGCAACGGTCGGAATTTTGAGTACCAAAATCCTCAGGGCTATCATGTTCCTCACTGTGTAGGCAATCCGCACTGGCGAATTCCTAACTCCTCAGTCAGGACGAATTCCTCAGAGACCAGAAGAACTTCGTCTCTGTCACTGAAGAAATTGACTGAACTGTATGAGATTTCCAATGGCTTCACTCGAAGGGATTGGTAGGTGTAGGATTTTGAGTTGAGCATCACATGGAAATTTTTCCTTAGTATTTCCTCGACCCCCTTTAACAGTACGGTGTTTCCTATGACTCCAGAAAGAGAAAAACTAAACTATGAAAAAGAAATTCTTCAAGCTTCATATTCCTCGCATGAATATCAAGTCTTCACGGACACACCAATTTATTCACTTTCAAAGTCTTCATGAAAGTCTTCAGAAATACCAAAATCTTCAGTCGAAGATATTCATTTTTAGGGGTCGAATTTTCCTGTAAATATCAAACTCCTCATAGACTTATAGACCTGTGTACACTCACACACGCATTAGTCCCTTAACCTATAAGTCTTCAATACACCAAAATCACTAAGGGGCACTAGATGCACTTACAATCTCCCCCTTTTTGGTGATTGATGACAATATAGGTTAAGTTTTCAAAGGGGATAAACATATGAAGTGTAAATACTGATATTGAGGAATTTGATTGCAAGATATAGAAGAACTCCCCCTGAAGATGTGTGAGGGAGTCCTGGATTAGGGGGTGTTCGGGTAGCCGGACTATACCTTCAGTCGAACTCCAGGACTATGAAGATACAAGATTGAAGACTCCGTCCCGTGTCCAGATGGGACTTTCCTTGGCGTGGAAGGCAAGCTTGGCGATGCGGGTATTCAAGATCTCCTACCATTGTAACCGACTTTGTGTAACCCTAACCCTCTCCGGTGTCTATATAAACCGGAGGGTTTTAGTCCGTACGACAACTTCATCATACAACAATCATACCATAGGCTAGCTTATAGGGTTTAGCCTCCTTGATCTCGTGGTAGATCTACTCTTGTACTACCCATATCATCAATATTAATCAAGCAGGACGTAGGGTTTTACCTCCATCAAGAGGGCCCGAACCCGGGTAAAACATTGTGTCCCCCGTCTCCTGTTACCATCCGGCCTAGACGCACAGTTCGGGACCCCCTACCCGAGATCCGCCGGTTTTGACACCAACATTGGTGCTTTCATTGAGAGTTCCTCTGTGTCATCGCTTTCAGGCCCGATGGCTTCTTCGATCATCAACCACGATGCAGTCCAGGGTGAGACTTTTCTCCCAGGACAGATCTTCGTCTTCGGCGGCTTCGCACTGCGGGCCAACTCGCTTGGTCACCTTGAGCAGATCGAAAGTTACGCCCCTGGCCATCAGGTCAGGTTTGGAAGCCTAAACTACACGGCTGACATCCGCGGGGACTTGATCTTCGACGGATTTGAGCCACAGCCAAGCGTGCCGCACTGTCTTGATGGGCATGATATAGCTCTGCCGCCGAACAGCGCCTTGGAGGCCGCACATGCATCGGTTCTGACCATTGATTCGGAGCCCACTGCGCCAATCGAGGATCAGCGGTTGGACGCTACCTCAGGGGCTGCGATCTCAGAGGCGATCGAGCCAAACTCCAGCCCCGCACTCTGCATAGCCCGTGACTCCGAGGAGCCGGATTCCTCTCCGAACTCCGAGCCCCCCGCGCCCCCGCCGACCGAATTGGATTGGGCGCCGATAATGGAGTTCACCGCCGCGGACATCTTTCAGCACTCGCCCTTCGGCGACATCCTGAATTCTCTAAAGTCTCTCTCTTTATCAGGAGAGCCCTGGCCGGACTACGGTCAGCAAGGTTGGGATACGGACGATGAAGAAATTCAAAACCCACCCACCACCCACTTCGTAGCCACTGTCGATGACTTAACCGACATGCTGTTGGGGAACGTTGTAATTTCAAAATTTTCCTACGCACATGCAAGATCATGGTGATGCAAAGCAACGGGAGGGGAGAGTATGATCTACGTACCCTTGTAGATCAACAACGGAAGCGTTGACACAACGTAGAGGAAGTAGTCATACGTCTTCTCGATCCGACCGATCCAAGCACCGTTACTCCGGCACCTCCGAGTTCTTAGCACACGTACAGCTCGATGACGCTCCCCGGGCTCCGATCCAGCAAAGCTTCAGGGATGAGTTCCGTTAGCACAACGGCGTGGTGATGATGATGATGTTCTACTGACGCAGGGCTTCGCCTAAGCACTACAACGATATGACCGAGGTGGAATATGGTGGCAGGGGGCACCGCACACGGCTAAGGAACGATCACAAGGATCAACTTGTGTGTCTCTGGGGTTCCCCTGCCTCCTTATATAAAGGACCAAGGGGGGGGGGGGGTGCGGCCGGCCAAGGGGAGGCGCGCCAGGAGGAGTCCTACTCCCTCTGGGAGTAGGATTCCCCCCCCAATCCTAGTTGGAATAGGATTCGTTGAGGGGGGAAAAGAGAGAGGGGGGCCGGCCACCTCTCCTTGTCCTAATAGGACTAGGGGAGGGGGGAGGCGCGCGGCCCATCTTGGGCTGCCCCTTCTCTTTTCCACTAAAGCCCACTAAGGCCCATATAGCTCCCGGGGGGTTCCGGTAACCTCCCGGTACTCCGGTAAAATCCCGATTTCACCCGGAACACTTCCGATATCCAAACATAGGCTTCCAATATATCAATCTTTATGTCTCGACCATTTCGAGACTCCTCGTCATGTCCGTGATCACATCCGGGACTCTGAACTAACTTCGGTATATCAAAATGCATAAACTCATAATAACTGTCATCATAACGTTAAGCGTGCGGACCCTACGGTTCGAGAACAATGTAGACATGACTGAGACAAATCTCCGGTCAATAACCAACAGCGGGACCTGGATGCCCATATTGGCTCCTACATATTCTACGAAGATCTTTATCGGTCAGACCGCATAACAACATATGTTGTTCCCTTTGTCATCGGTATGTTACTTGCCCGAGATTTGATCGTCGGTATCCAATACCTAGTTCAATCTCGTTACCGGCAAGTCTCTTTACTCGTTCCGTAATACATCATCTCACAACTAACATATTAGTTGCAATGCTTGCAAGGCTTATGTGATGTGCATTACCGAGAGGGCCCAGAGATACCTCTCCGACAATCAGAGTGACAAATCCTAATCTCGAAATACGCCAACCCAACATTTACCTTTGGAGACACCTGTAGAGCTCGTTTATAATCACCCAGTTACATTGTGAAGTTTGGTAGCACACAAAGTGTTCCTCCGGCAAAAGGGAGTTGCATAATCTCATAGTCATAGGAACATGTATAAGTCATGAAGAAAGCAATAGCAACATACTAAACGATCGGGTGCTAAGCTAATGGAATGGGTCATGTCAATCAGATCATTCACCTAATGATGTGATCCCGTTAATCAAATAACAACTCTTTGTCTATGGTTAGGAAAAATAACCATCTTTGATTAACGAGCTAGTCAAGTAGAGGCATACTAGTGACACTCTGTTTGTCTATGTATTCACACATGTATTATGTTTCCGGTTAATACAATTCTAGCATGAATAATAAACTTTTATCATGATATAAGGAAATAAATAATAACTTTATTATTGCCTCTAGGGAATATTTCCTTCACATGCTTGACTTCGACTCCGAAGACATCGACGGCATGGACGACGATGCAGGAGACGAACAAGAACCAGCACCTGTAGGGCGTTGGAAGGCCACCTCGTCATATGACATATATATGGTGGACACTCCAAAGGATGGAGATGGCGATGGAACAGCGGTGGACGATACCTCTAAGAAATAGCCCAAGCGCCAGCGTCAGCGGCGCCGCTCTAAATCCCGCCAAAGCAAAAACGGTGATTCCGGCACGGGAGATAATACTACTCCGGATAGCGCCGAAGAACACCCCCTCCAGCAAAATTCGGCACAGGAGGACAGAGAAGCCAGCCCTCACGAGAGGGCGGCAGACCAAGAGGTTGAGGACGATAATTATACGCCTCCCTTCGAAGACGAGGCAAGCCTCGACGACGACGAGTTCGTCGTGCCAGAAGATCTTGCCAAACAAGAGTGTTTTAAACGCAGGCTCATGGCCACGGCAAGCAGCCTCAAGAAAAAGCGGCAACAGCTTAGAGCTGATCATGATTTGCTAGCTGACAGATGGATTGAAGTCCTTGCGGCCGAGGAGTATGAACTCGAACGCCCCTCCAAGAGTTACCCAAAGCACAGGCTGCTACCCCGACTAGAGGAGGAAGCACCTACATCACCAGCGCATGACATGGCCGACCGGCCACCTTGTGGCCGCGACAGAGAGGCCTCTTGGCCCTCCACTCAAGCCATGGCCCGGCACCGCGTCAAGCATACTAAGGCACGGGAAAATGCGCCCGACATGTGCGACATCCTGGAGGACAAGGCAAGGAAAACAAGATCGATATACGGATCGCGCAGGCGCCCCACGGCACGTGACGGTGATCGTCACTCCGGATGCAATGAATCCGGCCGGGCTGAACTCAACAGACAAAGCTACTTCGAGCTGCGTCGTGATATAGCCCAATACAGAGGCGCCGCACACCCACTATGCTTCACAAATTAAGTAATGGATCATAAAATCCCTGAGGGCTTCAAACCCGTAAACATCGAATCGTACGATGGCACAACAGATCCTGCGGTATGGATCGAGGATTATCTCCTTCATATCCACATGGCCTGTGGCGATGATCTACACGCCATCAAATACCTCCCACTCAAACTTAAGGGACCGGCCCGGCATTGGCTTAACAGTTTGCCAGCAAACTCAATCGGTTCTTGGGAGGACCTGGAAGCCGCATTCCTTGACAACTTCCAGGGCACTTATGTGCGACCACTGGACGCCGATGAACTAAGCCACATAATTCAGCAGCCAGAAGAATCGGCCAGGCAATTCTGGACACGGTTCCTAACAAAGAAAAACCAGATAGTCGACTGTCCGGACGCAGAGGCCTTAGCGGCCTTCAAGCATAATATCCATGACGAGTGGCTGGCCCGGCACCTGGGACAGGAAAAGCCGAAATCTATGGCAGCCCTCACGACACTCATGACCCGCTTTTGCGCGGGAGAAGACTGCTGGCTAGCTCGCAGTAACAACTTAACCAAGAACACTGGTAATTCGAATACCAAGGACAAAAGTGACAGGTCGCGTCGGAACAAACAAAAGCGCCGCGTTAACAGCGACAGCAACGAGGATACGACAGTTAATGCCGGATTCCGAGGCTACAAATCCGGTCAACGGAAATAGCCATTCAAAAGAAAAACTCAGGGTCCGTCCAGTTTGGACCGAATACTCGACCGCTTGTGCCAGATACATGGCACCCCTGAAAAGCCAACCAATCACACCAACGGGGATTGTTGGGTGTTCAAGCAGGCAGGCAAGTTAAGAGCCGAAAACAAAGACAAGGGGCTGCATAGCGACGACGAGGAGGAGCCCAGGCCGCTGAACAACAGTGGAGAGAAGGGATTTCCCCCGCAAGTGCGGACGGTGAACATGATATACGCAACCTCTATGCAGGTCCGCCAGAAAAACTCAAAAGAGAAAGAAGTCTCGTTAATCTCTTCATGCTCGTTCCAAGTTCGAAGTACCTTTTGGCCAAAGAAAAACCCGCTTCCTGACACGATTGCCTCTTTATCTTTATATAGATAGATTCTATGGGGTTATTACTTAGTAAGTCTATTTTGTACAAGAGCCCCTCCTATCTGATAGAAAAGGGTCCCATGATCCCGAGCCGATCTTACCTTGGCTCGCAAACCCCAAGTTTGTCTATGAAGAGCTAATATAATTGTATTTTTTTTCTAGAATGGATTTCTTATGTGGAATACTAATGGATAGGGCTTCGTTGCTAAGTGCTACAAGATCTAGTGCACTGGAACTCGTGGTTATGGACCCGAATCCTTTAGTATGGAACATTGTCTTTTCCAAGTAAAAACCCCTAGTATATGAAAGAATGAAAAGGTGCTTTCGTTCTTGTGGAATAAGAAGCCCTCGTACCTTAATGAAAGGAAAATCGTAATTTTTCGTTAGGTATTTGACCAAATAGGATCGTCCAGTTCCTACAGAACCTATCACTAAAATACCCGATAGGGCTAAGCGGAACGAAAAGGGTTTTCCATGAGATGGTAAATGAAAACGATTAGTCCCACACGAGGTTTGGGAATAAGTGATTGTCTGATAATGAGCAAGGAATATACGTCTTTCTGCTAAAGAGGATCTATTAAACTCATAATTCATTAGATCCTTGTTATCAATGCCAACTAGGTATCATAAGTAAATGGATCCCGGTTGTTCAATCCTTTGATAACCAAGGTCATTCTTTGCTAAAGAGAAATGATCACTATGAGTCAGACTCAATAGAATTGGATCCATTCCAAATAGCGAGAATTAGGATTCTTGATCCCTCTCAATCTCTCTTTCAATTCGAGGATCCAGAGAGGTGTTTTCATAGTCATCTCCGAATATTTGCCATCTCGGAATATTTTCGATTTCATTTTTCTATGATATGTCTTTCTATATGAAAATTGGTTATTTACGATGTACGATGATCCCTGTTAAGCATCCATGGCTGAATGGTTAAAGCGCCCAACTCATAATTGGTAAATTTGCGGGTTCAATTCCTGCTGGATGCACACGAACGGGAACATTCCATAAGTCTATTGGAACTGGCTCTCTATCCATGGGAATCTCATCCATCATCCATACATAACGAATTGGTATGGTATATTCATACCATAACATAAGAACAATAAGAACTCGAATTCTTATCGATACTGGAACTCAGAGCATAGGAGGGAAAGTCGATTTATGGATGGAATCAAATACGCAGTATTTACAGAAAAAAGTCTTCGTTTATTGGGAAAGAATCAATATACTTTTAATGTCGAATCGGGATTCACTAAGACAGAAATAAAGCATTGGGTCGAACTCTTCTTTGGTGTTAAGGTGGTAGCTGTGAATAGCCATCGACTACCTGGAAAAGGTAGAAGAATAGGACCTATTCTGGGCCATACAATGCATTACAGACGTATGATCATTACCCTTCAACCGGGTTATTCTATTCCACTTCTAGATAGAGAAAAAAACTAAAGGAGAATACTTAATAATACGGCAAAACATTTATACAAAACACCTATCCCGAGCACACGCAAGGGAACCGTAGACAGGCAAGTGAAATCCAATCCACGAAATAATTTGATCCATGGACGGCACCGTTGTGGTAAAGGTCGTAATTCCAGAGGAATCATTACCGCAAGGCATAGAGGGGGAGGTCATAAGCGCCTATACCGTAAAATATATTTTCTGCCCAAGAGGGAGCGGAAGCGTGCGTTACGGGACGTATATGCGATGGAGCCGGTCGCCCCAAAGTTCAACCCATGGTCCTCCTGCCCGATCACCTTTGATCGAAGGGACCACCCCACTAGCATTCGTCACGGCGGCTTCGCCGCATTGGTTCTAGACCCAATCATTGACGGATTTCATCTCACAAGAGTCCTCATGGATGGCGGCAGCAGCCTGAACCTGCTTTACCAGGATACAGTGCGAAAGATGGGCGTAGATCCCTCAGGGATCAAGCCCACCAAAACGACCTTTAAAGGCGTCATACCAGGTGTAGAAGCCAACTGTACAGGCTCAGTTACACTGGAAGTGGTCTTCGGATCTCCGGATAACTTCTGAAGCGAGGAGTTAATCTTCGACATAGTCCCGTTCCGTAGTGGCTATCACGCACTGCTCGGGCGAACCGCATTCGCAAAATTCAACGCGGTACCGCACTATGCATACCTCAAGCTCAAGATGCCAGGCCCTAGAGGAGTAATCACGGTCAATGGGAACACTGAACGCTCCCTCCGAACGGAGGAGCACACGGCAGCGCTCGCAGTAGAAGTACAAAGCAGCCTCTCTAGGCAGTTCTCCAGTTCGGCCTTCAAAAAGCCAGACACTGTCAAGCGCGCCCGGAGTACCCTACAACAAGACCGCCTGGCACGTTCCGAGCTAGCGTAGCAATGCGGCCCCAACCCTAGCCCTCGTGATATAGCGAAACCAGCGCTTTGCGTACATAACTACGCTCTTGAAATACCATGGGCACAGGGGAAGGGGCACTATCACGGCACGCCCGAAATACGGCTTAAACTGCACCAGGGGCTGCCGAATTCCTTCCTTTTTTCTCTTACTCTCAGGACTCCATACCTCGGACGACCCGTTCGGCAATTCAACTGCCGCACAAACGATGCAAGATCCAGGGAAGCAGACAAGCCATGCCGCATCATGGAACTCCCAGGTGGTCTCTATTGCGAGCAGTATACCTGTTTTTTAATACAATTCCGCTGCCTGCCCCTGCCCAGGACATGTTAAATAGTCCAATTTATTTTACTTATCGCACTATTTGTATCGTCCCTCTTTCATAGCAGCCCTTCTATAAACAATGCATAGCTTTTTGTCTATTTTTTGCATTACCCTCTTTTTATATATATGTTTATTAATAACATGCTGCATCCGTACACTATGGTATGGCAAAATATGCCAGGGGCTTCAGTAACCATCAATATGGCGTGAGAAGTCCGTCCACTTTCACAAGTGCGGCACCCCGAACTTATAGCACTATATGCATCGGCTCCGAATCATGATTTGGGTCAATAGTTGGGTTTGCCCGGCTCCTATGTTTTGGTGCCTTACGTTCCGCTATATCGACTAAGGTAGCACTAGGAGAACCACTGCGATTGTGCCCCAGTTGAGCTGGGCCGAGCACCTCAGTGGAGAAAGCTAAAACTGACTGTCATGATGAGGCGAGAGACCGGTCGCTGTTCGAGAGGTTTTCGAGTCCTTAAAGGCTTATGCCGCTTTGAGCGAGGAACCGGCTTTGTCCGGCCAAGGCGTGGATAGTGCCCCGAACTCGGTCTTCCGAATACTAGGGGCTTCGCCGAAATTTAAAATTATAGAGTTCTATGGCTAAGTGAGAGTGTTCAAGCATTATAGTCCGATTGCCTTGTTCGTTGTGCTGACCGCCTCCCTCGACGGACCCAATCATGGGAAAAAGAGCGCTCAGGTTTATCCCGAACACCCCAGCACTAGTGGCATGGGGGCAGAAGCCGACGACTGGCCATCTCTCAATTTTTTGATAAACGGCCGCACAGAAAGTAATATTTTAAATTCAAGCATTTCTTAGCGCATATGAACAAGTTTTCAGCGCACAGGATAACACGAGCGAGTTCATTCAAAAATTATATCCTTGGTACATTCATCCGCCACAAGGCGGGCACCAGAAAGAACATCCTTGTAATAGTTCTCGAGCTTGCGATGCTCCTTCCCTGGCGGCGGCCCGTCCTTCACAAGCTTACCCCAGTGCACCTTTGCATGGGCAAGGGACCTACGGGCACCTTCGATGAAGACGGAGCGCTTGATGACCTCGAGCCTTGGACAAGCCTCCACCAGCCGCCGCACCAGTCCGAAGTAGCTCCCAGGCAGGGCCTCTCCAGGCCATAGCCGAACTATGAAGCCCTTCAGGGCCTGTTCGGCCACCTTGTGGAGCTCGACCAGCTGCTTCAGCTGGTCGCTCAAGGGCACAGGGTGTCCGGCCTTAGCATACTGAGACCAGAACACCTTCTCCATCGAGTTGCCTTCCTTGGCTTGGTAGAATGCGGCGGCATCGGATACGCTGCGGGGAAGATCTGCGAATGCCCCTGGAGAGCTCCGGATTCGGGTAAGTAACAAGTAGTTTACTTTTATATGTCTGCTTTGCATATAAAATGCCTTACCCGCCGCTATCTTTTTCACCGCATCCAATTCCTGGAGGGCCTTCTGGGTTTCGGCCCTGGCAGATTTGGCAGTTTTAAGAGCCGCAGCAAGCTCGGACGCTCGCGTCTTCGAGTCGAGCTCCAAACTCTCATGTTTTTGCATGAGAACCTGAAGCTCTTGCCGCACCTCGCCGACCTGTGCCTGAAATTTCTCCCGCTCGGCGCGCTCCGTGGCCGCTTTCTTCTCGGCCTCGGACAGCGCCTGCTTGAGGGTCGCCACCTTAGTTGTGGCCCCTACAATAAGCAGTATACTCCTGTCATTTTTTGCAATTGCGCCTTCCTATAGGAATTTTTTCTATAAGGTATCTCTTACCTTCTTTCGCCTCGAGCTGCCGTTTGGCAAGGCCGAGCTCTTGCTCGGTCCGCTCGAGGCCCTGCTTCAGGGCACCCACCTCCGCAGTCAGTGCGACGGTGGCCAGCAGCGAAGCCTGCATACGTATATTGACTCCTTTTTAGTTAGACTCCTGCGATATTTAATAGATCCTCTATTCAGCTTTTCTTTCCGAACGCCAAACAGAGCATCAGGGGCTACTGTCTATACGATAATATTTTTACATATTTTTACTTACCTCGAAGCCTGTTAGAAGGCTAGCACAAGCTTCATTCAGTCCGCTTTTGGCGGACCGAACCTTCTAGACCACCGTACTCATGATGGCACAGTGCTCCTCGTCGATGGAGGCGCCCTTAAGCTCCTCCAGCAGATTGTCCGGCGCTTCCGGTTGGACGGAGGACGCCGGCTCAGTAGGCTTGCTCCTCTTGGCAAGAGTTTGCCTACCGCGGTCCGGAACCGTTGATGATTCCGGCGCAGTGTCCGGCTTAAAGCCGGACTTGGAGCCCGAGGGGGTCTTGTCCCCTTCACTCCTGGAGTCCGGGAGGTCGCCTCGCGGCTCCTCCTGGACCACCTCCTCTCGCCCCGGAGCTTGTCGCGACGCCACTTCGGCGTCATCCGCAGCACAGGGGGAAGCGGCGGGTGAAATTGAATTCACGTCCGATGAATCCAGGGAGCCGCTCGACGACTCGTCGAGCCCGTCCTTGGGCGGACTGCATGATTATATCCGACGTTAGGGAAAGCTGTGCAACAAAAGGAATATCACGAGTTACTCTGGTATCCGAACACTTACGATCTCGCTAGACGCTTGGCCCTGTCCGGCCATTCCTCTTCGTCCTCTTCGGCGTCGGGGACGTAGTCTGGCGGAGGGGTTTTCCTCTTCTTGGACCCCTCGGCTTCCCCTACTAGGGCGGCCTTCCTCTTCTCTCCTCCCCCCACTGGAGGGGGAGAGGTTTCTTCTTCCTCCTCCTCGTTTTCACGGGAGGAGTGCGTCTCGGACTCATCAGACGACGAGTCCGACACCACCATATGCCAGGAACTCTTTCGAGTCCCCGTGGCCTTCTTCTTCTTGGCCTTCTTCTCCGGCACCACATAAGGTGCTGGAACCAGCAGCTTCTCTAGGAGAGCAGGGGCTGGGTCTTCGGGCAAGGGAGCTGGACAGTTAATCTGTCCGGACTTCTCCCGCCAATCCTGTCAAAGGTGAGGGCGTTTAGATCCCGCATAGAGTCAAACTATGAAAAAACTTAACATCCTGTAAAGGATGGAAATATCTTACCTTGCCAGCAGGACGCTGCGAGCTGAATCCGCGGTCTTCGGAGGCAGATGTGGGAGTCTCGGCGCCTTTGGTTAGCCCCCTCCAGACATCTTCGTACGTCGTGTCGAAGAGCCTGCTCAGAGTGCGGTGCTGCGCCGGGTTGAACTCCCACAAATTGAAGTCCCGTTCTTGACACGGAAGGATCCGGCGGACGAGCATGACCTGGATTACGTTGACAAGCTTGAGCTGCTTGTTCACCAGGGACTAGATGCATTTTTGCAGTCTGGTCAACTCTTCTTCGTCGCCCCACGACAAGCTCATCTCCTTCCAGGACGTGAGCCGTGTAGGGGGTCCGGATCGGAATTCAGGGGCTGCGATCCACTTCGGATCGCGTGGCTCGGTGATGTAAAACCACCAGGACTGCCACCCCTTCAAGGTCTCCACAAAGGAGCCCTCGAGCCATAGGATGTTGGCAATTTTTCCCGCCATGGCACCTCCACGCTCCGCCTGGTTGCCGCGCACCACCTTTGGCTTGACGTTGAAGGTCTTGAGCCAGAGGCCGAAATGGGGGCGAATGCAGAGGAAAGCCTCGCACACGACGATAAACACCGAGATATTGAGGATGAAGTTTGGGGCCAGATCATGGAAATCTAGGCCATAGTAGAACATGAGCCCGCGGACAAATGGGTGGAGAGGAAAACCCAGTCCGCGGAGGAAGTGGGAAAGAAATACTACCCTCTCATGGGGCCTTGGGGTGGGGAGAAGCTGCCCCTCCTCAGGAAGTTGGTGCGCGATGTCTTTGGACAAGTATCCGGCCTTCCTTAACCTTTTGACATGGCCCTCCGTGACGGAGGAGACCATCCACTTGCCTCCCGCTCCGAACATTGTTGGAGAGGGTTGAGGTAGGAAGTGCGGGCTTGGGTGCTGGAGCTCGGGTGCGCAGAAGATGGATAGGCAAAGGAGGAAGAAGGCGTAGGTAAAAAGGTGGATCCTTATCCCCTTATATGGGCGGATGCGACTATGCGTCCCCACCAGCCTAGTAAAACTCGCTTGCCTCCCAAGCACCGTGATAAGTGGCGCGGTTGGGTTACCCACGTCCATATTAACGAGAATCCCGTAAACAAAGGGGCCACGATCTCTGCTTTCACAAGACATGCCAAGGAAACCGCCTCGCAAAACACGCTGAGGTGGAGAAGTGAAAACGATTCGAATAAAGGCTTGGCCGTAGTGTGATGTCACGCTGCGGAATACGTCAGCAGATTAGATTTGTGTTAATATTATTCTCTCTATGGCAATACGTGGAAGCTTATTTTGCAGAGCCGGACACTACTCTTGGTGTTTACAAACTTTTATGAAGAATTTGGAGGAGGAACCCGCCTTGCAATGCTGAAGACAATCTGCGCGCCGGACTCGTCGTCATTGAAGCCTGGTTCAGGGGCTACTGAGGGAGTCCTGGATTAGGGGGTGTTCGGGTAGCCGGACTATACCTTCAGCCGAACTCCAGGACTATGAAGATACAAGATTGAAGACTCCGTCCCGTGTCCGGATGGGACTTTCCTTGGCGTGGAAGGCAAGCTTGGCGATGCGGATATTCAAGATCTCCTACCATTGTAACCGACTTTGTGTAACCCTAACCCTCTCCGGTGTCTATATAAACCGGAGGGTTTTAGTCCATAGGACAACTTCATCATACAACAATCATACCATAGGCTAGCTTCTAGGGTTTAGCCTCCTTGATCTCATGGTAGATCTACTCTTGTACTACCCATATCATCAATATTAATCAAGCAAGACGTAGGGTTTTACCTCCATCAAGAGGGCCCAAACCTGGGTAAAACATTGTGTCCCTCATCTCCTGTTACCATCCGGCCTAGACGCACAGTTCGGGACCCCCTACCCGAGATCCGCCGGTTTTGACACCGACAATGTGCATAGTGAGGAATTTGCTTTTGAAGCAATGCACAATTGAAGAGTTGAATCATGGAGATCTCCCCCTATATCTTGTAATTCATACACGCATTTAACATATAATATGAATAATTTGAAATGCATGATGAAATATGGTGCCTGATGAAATTCAGCATGCGTGCAATAATATTAACGAGGAATAAGCATGCAGAAAAGAGTATCAGAGCATAGTGCATCAAAAGTATCAGAGCACCATCGGGTTTAAGATTACAACTTGATCCAATAAAGTTTCAGAAGAACAAGAGTTGTAACTTAGCAAAAAAACGTTGTATATGGGCGATAAAATAGACCCGCTTGAAGACTAACTCAAATTTCTCCCCCTTTGTCATCAAATGACCAAAAGGATCGAAATTGAGGACTAACGCCCCTGAAGATAATCAAGTTGATGAAGGAGTGCCAGCGTTGTTGGGGTCGTTGGTTGATGTAGGGCCTGCCACAGTGTCGTCTAAATCTTCATGTTCATCAGTGCCGCGCAATGAAGAATATGAGCTGGCCACCAGAGAAGGAACCTTGACCTTCTTGAATTTCTTCGGTGGAGGTGCAGACCAGTCAAAATCTTCATTAAGACCCATGTTCTTCAGATCTTCTTCACCATACAGATGAGACAAGATTGTCCAGGTGCGATCGAAGACTTGATGGAGGTAGTAGTGGTTTTTCTTCACTGCATTGTGCGTGGAAGTCATGTTGTGAAGAAGTGAACCAAACTGACGCTTAACCCATTTGTGATTTCAATCCACCTTCTGGTGAAGACTAAGCAGAAGTTCACGGTCTGTCATCATGCGCGGAGTAGTGGCTTGAGGAGTGGACTTGGGAGCATTAGCAGAGTCATGTGTGGCAGAGTCATCATTGGTGGAATAAGATGCAGCTTTGCGAAACTGACCATCCAATGGACGAATGCCTTCGTCAATTACAGCTGGTGCCTTGCCCTTTCCACCAACTGAGGAATATGTCTGCTTGAGGACTTCAATTGGGGGCAAGTAGCTGAGATGATTCTGGAAATCAGCTTTGTAGTTGAGTGAAGACCTTGTCCTGAGGAATCTCATGATCCAAGGTGCATAAGGCTTCATCTCAAACGGAGACAGTGCAACATTGGCCATAGTCCTCATGAAGAAATCGTGGTAGTTGACAGGAATGCCATGAACGATGTTGAATACCAGATTCTTCATAATGCCAACAATTTCCTCATCAGATGAGTCGTGGCCTTTGATAGGACTGATTGTCCTTGTAAGAATACGATAGACAGTTCAGGGCACGTACAACAATTCCTTCACGAGGAATTTTGTTCGTGGTGCCTGGCCTGGTTTCAAAGGCTTCATCAGCACTTGCATGTAATGATGTGTGAGCTCAGGTTCACTATAGATGCAGCGAGCTTCTTCAAGGGGAGGACTGAGTGGTAGAGCACGAAGCAATTCAGAGGCTGGTGCAGTGTAGTGAGTGTTTTCAGACATCCAGTCCAGCACCCATGAATTCACATCTTCAGCATTTCCGGTGATGTGCAGCGTTGCATAGAATTGAAGAATCAGTTCTTCATTCCAATCGCAGATGTCAAAGCAAAAATTGAGCAGTCCAGCGTCGTGAAGAACACTGAGGACTGGTGCGAAGCACGGCAGAGATTCCATATCCACGTGAGGAATATGCTCATGGTAGAAAATCTTCTCCTTGTTGAACAGCACTGAGGAATAGAAATTGGCTTGACTAGCAGTCTAGAAACGCCTCTTCCTAATGCGAGCAGAGTCATATGGGTTATAATCTTCGAAGAATACGTGCTCGCCGAAGAAATCATCAGCCTTGAACTTTTGCTTGCGTGAGAATGGATCCTTTGGCTTTGGCAGAGGAGTGTCAGTGAGTTGCATCACGACCTCAGGAATCTCAATCGCAGGTTCTTCAGGCTGAGGAATTTCTGGTTCTTCCTCAGTGGCAGTCTGCGTAGTTGGTTGTTCAACAGCAGCAGTTTCTTCAGCGCTAGTGGCTGGAATTTCCTCATGTATAGATGTAGTGGGATGAGTTTCTTCAGAGCCCATGTGAATAGTTTGTGTGGGGGACTGAGGAATTTGCTGTAGAGGGGTGAACATTGGAGAGTTTGGATGCTAACTTTCCCAGAATTCATCACTGATTACGGGTGTGGAGCAGCCAATATCCACATCTTCATCTTCCATTTCTTCAACGCCAGCCTCTTCAGCTGTGAACTGAGGCATAGGCGAGGAGATGATAGGTTTTGAAGGGATCGCATCCACTTCCACTACTAGGGAAAAGCCTATACACAGAATCTTACCAGCAGCGCGCTTTAAAATCAGGCGCTGCTGCTAAGTAGCAGTAGCGCGGGCCATGGAAACTTGCTGCTGAAACAAGTTTATCAGTAGAGCGTGCACTCCAAGAAGCGCTACTGCTAAAATTCCCACGACGCCGCCGCGAGGCCAGTTATAGCAGCAGCGCGTTAAAATAAACAGCGCTACTGCTACATGATGTAGCAGCAGCGCATTCAGGCAATCATCGCTACTGCTAAATTAACTACAAAAATCAATGCGCATTCAGCGCATTCAGCGTAACGTAGCAGCAGCGTATTTTTTATGTCTATGTCTATTTTTACATACTGACACATAGCAGTAGCGCGTTCAGGCCGAAAGGCGCTACTGATAGGTAGTTTAGCAGTAGCGCGGTTACCTATAGCACGCTACTGCTATTCCATTCCATCTCCCCCCACTCACTAGCCTCATCCACAGATCACACTCACACACACTCACGGTCTCCTCCTCACCCCCCGCGCCGTCGGTCCTCCCCCGTCGCCCCTCCCCCGATCTGCGCCGCTGTCGCCTCATCCTCATCGCTGGACTCGGTACCGGCCTCCTCCTCCGTCCTCCTCTACTCGCCGCTGGTCACCCCCTCCTCGCTTCGCCTTCCTCCTCGATTCGTCCTCCCTCCACTCGCCGCCGGCCGGCCCCTCCTCGCTCCGCCTTCCTCCTTCGTCCTACTATCTTCTCCTTCCTCGAGTCGCCCCTCCTTGTCCCTCCTCCCTGATACATTTTGATTTAGTAGGCTTTCATATGTAACATTTTGATTTAGTTGATATGATTCAGTTGATTTAGTAGGCTAGTTGATTTAGTTGATTTAGAACATTTTGATTTAGTTTATTTAGTAGGCTAGTTGATTTAGTAGGCTAGTTGATTTAGAACATTTTGATTTAGTTGATTTAGTATGCTAGTGGATTTAGTATGCTAGTGGATTTAGTTGATTTAGTATGCTCGACTTCGTTTTTTTTGTAATAAGTTATTTTTTGGCAAAATGTAGGTGCCAATTTAGTTAAATTTGCCACTTGTTTCCTGTGAAGTGAATCGTTAATCCTTTGCTCATATTGCTTTAGGAAAATGGCGCCACCACCAGCACCACTATGTCGACTGTGCAAGTCAAGGTGCGCCAGCAGCCTTGCAACTGGCAAGCTGTTCGGCATCTACTTCCATCCGAGTTTTCATCATGCGGCGGTAAGAAATTAGATGAAATGTAACAACTATTTTATTTTTAGTGTTGGCATTACTGCATTGTGTCATTTTTCTTTTCTTACACAGATCGTCCCATGCAATGTGAGGTTGAAATTCAACAAGCTGACAGGAGACACTATGACATTTGGGGCTCCTGGGGGGCCGTACACTATGGAGGTCGAGAAAGGACGCAATATGTCGCAGATTGGAGGAGATGGATGGGCCCGTTTCCTCGCTCGCATGCTCTTACTGGTGGTGAGTTGATCAGATTCTCCTTCAGAGCAGAAAGACCCAAGCTGGTTGTCATTTATATCAACCTGGTGGAAGATGATGAAGATGACGAAGATAATGAGGACCCACTCAATGAATATGATGAGAACCCACTTCATGAAGCCATCATAGCTTAAAGAATGAGGCTGGGCGAGGTGGAGGTGTGCAACCTATGGGACATAATTCCGCCACGTGATGACTTTGTCGGGGTGCCATCCGTAACCCGCCTGACAAGTACCATGGTCGATCAGCATGTAATGGTATGTTATACGTACTGCATGTAGTAATTTGATGATATATATATGCTTTATTGTTATACTTACAAATGCAAATTATCCGATTATATGCTTAGTGAATCCGATGATATGCTTAGTGTAGAGTCCAATGATATGCTTTGTGGAATCTAGTCGATGATATACTTTAGTGTAGAGTCTGATCACATGCTTATTAGTGTAGAATCCAAGGAACTATTAATAGTGTAGATAATCCATATATATACTTATTAGTAGAATTCATGATTAATTAGTACAAATGCGTAGTACTGTGTCTTTTGATAGTGTAGAAATCTAGACTTAATAGAAATATATTTGCAAGAGTATGTGTGAGGCTATTTATTAATTGATATGTTTTTCTTATTCAGAGATTGCCAAAGAACCTATCTGTGAGTTGTGGTATCGAGGCTGATGAAGAAGGCTCAGTTGGACTACGCCTTACCGCAAGGGGCTCTGTCACCACATGTACTTACCGCATGGGCACAGATGGTCGCACACACTTGAACTCGGTTGGGTGGAAGAGATTCCTTGTTGGCAAGGATCTTCGTGCTGGACAGGCCATCCTAATTACTATCAGGAACACCCACCACCCAGGCTTGAGGATGATGATCGTCGTCGATATCATCTAGAACTACATATGTGTGTGTGGCTATATCATCTAGAACTACATATGATGATCGTCGTCGATATCATGTAGAACTACATATGATGATCGTCGTTGATATCATCTAGAACTAAATATGATGATTGTCGTCGATGTCACCTTGTACTGCTTGAGGATGCATGTTGAGTATATATGAAATTGTTATCTAGTACTCCCTCGGTTCCAAATTACTCGTCCTGGTTTGAGTTCAAATTTGAACTAAAACCACGACGAGTAATTTCGAACCGAGGGAGTACTACCTAGTACCTATAATGCTTTATGAAATTGATATCTAGTAGTACCTAGTATCTGGAAATTGCAGTTTATCGAAGCTGGAATGGGAAATGGTGAAAGATATAATAGTAGCGCTGGACCGGGAAGTCGCTACAGCTAAGTAATAGCAGCGCGTTCCAGAAAAGCGCTGCTGCTATAGTCAATAGTGGTAGCGCGGGTACAGGCAGCGCTACTACTAAGAGTTAGCAGTAGCTCCTTATTGGTAGCACGGGCACCCGCGCTGCTGATAGGCCTAAAACCCGCGCTGCTGCTAGCCTTTTCCCTAGTAGTGTTCAATTTCTTCATCCAACGGTTCAGACGAAGCAGCGGTAGGAGTTTCTTCATCAGATCTGCTAGGGATCACATATTCTTCATCAAAAGGAACAAGGTCCTTTGATGGCCTGGTTGAGATGGGAACAACATCAATCGGATGTGCAAATGAGCTTGTCATAGGCTTCATTTTCTTCGGAGCTGAAGAATCTAAAGCAGCTGATGCTTTCCTTTTCTTCACTGCAGCACGCTCTATAGCCTTGGTCTTCTTCACATCTGATGCAGATGGAAGGATTGGAGTTGAAGTTGGTGCAGGAGCAGCTGAGGAATCTGGTTGATTTTCTTCAGGCACAACTGATGCAGTTGCCCTGAGTTCTTTAGTTTCTTCAAGCACACCACTAGTGGGTGCCCTGGCAATTTCTTCAGTGGCTGGAATGCAGTTATCAGCCCTGGAACTCACATTTTCTTCAGCAGCCTGGTTGTCATCAGCGGTGCTGGCATGTTCTTCAGTCGGCTGAGCAGATGCTTCAGCCTGAGGAATTTCCTGTTGCGTTGGGGCAGCAACATTTGAAGTGAACTGTTCAGTTATCTTTACAAATCTAACTTTGGCTCCTTGCCAATCAGCATAGTAGGCTTGGAAGTCATCGCTGAGGGTTTTGATTTCAGATTGGATTTTTACAAGTTCATCAGTGGTCATACTGACAACGTTGTTCTTCAGGTATTTCTCCTTTCTGTACTGGGCCTTCTTGATCTGCCTGGCCTGATCATATTTCCATTTCTCCTCTTGGATGAAATGTGTCAGCATGTGATTTTGACCAGGCGTCAGCTTGAAGTCGGCATAGGAGTATTTGGGTCCTTGTGCCAGAGATCAATGTAGTCGAGGATCAGCTTGGGATCCAAAAGCAGTGGCACAGGTGTGCCTTTGGCTCTAGGGGCCCTAACTTGTCTGTCTCTGATGATTTCTGGAAGTTCATCATCATCAGCTTCATCTTCTTCAGGTGGCACTTGGAAAGCGACTTGCTTCTTTTGAGGACTTGGCCGAGGACCTCGTCCAGCAGTTGCCTTGGTCTTCATCAGAGTGGGGCCAGATGAAGAATTTGGTGCAGCTGAGGAGCTTGCTGAGACACCAGAGGCAATGGAGATGCCTGTAGTCCTTTGGCACGAGGCTAGATGCGCAGGTGCCGAGGACTTTGTCGAAATAGCTGAGGACTTTGGAGGAGGTGCTGAGGATTTTGAAGGAGCAGCTTGAGGGATTGGTCGTGAGGACCTTGAAGAGTCTGTCCGTGAGGGCGCAGCTGAGGAACTTGGCCGTGAGGGCACTGTTGGTGAAGCACTTGTCTTACGAGCAGGCTTCTTAGGCATGGATTTCCTCGGCTTGACAGAGGCCTCAGCAGAGGCAGCAGCAACCACAGCAGAGTCTTCATTGAATTTCCTCACTTCTTCTCTGGCTTGCTTGTCCAACTTGCCTTGGCGCTTGGCCCACTCATCAGGATAGTCCTCACCGCGCTTGAGGCTGGTGGGATCTGCTACTTGGCCAGGTGCCAATGGAGCTCTTGGGCATGGAGGATTGAGTGCGAATTTATTCATGTACTTAGGAGTGACATATCTGTACTCCCGCCATTCTCTTGCCCATCTCCTCTCTATCCTCTGTTTGCGCACTTTGCGCTCATTCTTGGTTTCCTCAGTAGGTGTGCAGTACCCAGCATATATATCATCAGGGATCTCAAACGCTATATTTACCTCAGGCCTCTTTCCTCCCTTCTGTGACCTTTTACCATCAGCCATTTTCTTCAGTTGAGGAATTTGAACAATCGAATTCTCTGAAGAAGTATGCAACTTTTCTTCGAGGAACGCTGCAAATGAGTTAAGTTGATGAGAACCTAGTGATTCAGCAGCTGACATGTGTACCTGTGAACAGAGTATAGTTGCGAGGAATTTGGAGAGGTCATATGCGTTCTCAGTAGGTTTTTCAAAAAGAACAAGTTTGAGGAATTTGACCAGATGAGTCTTGAAGATCTTCACTAACGTTCTTTGTCTTAGGTTCCAGAGTTGTATAGATCGAAGATCCACACAATTGAGGAATCTTGAAGAAAAATGATGCTTAGAGAAACGAATCAAGAACAGATGACATGTGAGGTGTTTAGTGTGTGAAGATTTGAAGAATAAAACACCTTTAAAGATTTTATAGAGAAACTTCGAATCAAAGAGGGCAGTAAAAGTAACTTTTAATTACCCTGAATGAAGAACATGACGAATAGTGAGGTGAAACAGTGGAGTTCGTCGGTGTAGATCTTCCACGCCCTAACTTGGCGGAGGAAGACGTCTACAGCGGCAGCGGAGGTGAAGATTTCCGCGGTCGGCGCGAGTACGGCGACGACGAGGTCGAGGCAGTGAAGCTCTTCCTCACCGGCGACGATGGAGTAGCGGCGGCGCTAGGGTTTGGGAAGCTCGAGAGAGAGATCGAGCGGAGTAAAGGAAGTGAGGAAGGGATGAGGGGGTATTTATAGTAGCAGTGAAAAACTGTTTGCCCGAAGATTTGGGACGAACGTGCCCCTGACCCTTCTCCTTTGCACGACATGTGTCACCCACGTACTGTGTAGTGGAGATCATGTAAGATCGTGGGTGAATTAAAAATTTATCATGGGATGCGGAACGATTTGAGCGGCAAAACCAAAAATTTGGATAAGATTAGTTTTAAAGTTTCATTCTCAATTTCTTCAGCTGACAAGGACACAGTGAAGATTTTGAACGTGTTTCAAATAGAACGCACATGAAGAATTTGTGAACAGATTGGGTTGAGTATAGCATAGAGGGGAAGGGTCCGATCACATTAAATTAGCAGAAAACCAACTTGAAGAAATAGCAATAAGTGAATGTTGTAGAGGACATAAACTCATATATACATATATATATATATATACAATGAAGAAAAACAACGGAACCAGTGAAGACTATGCAAAGTTGAAGAATATGAATAATTTGAGGAATTTCAACTTTTAGTGGTGGCGTGACCCACCGTATAAGAATGATGATTTCAGACACCGCGTACAATTATCGAAGGGTTCTGAGAACCAAATTCTTCATTAATTTCTTCACACTAAGAGTGTTATTCTTCATTGATTGAAGTAAAACGTTTCTTCACATGTTGCACATCTAAGTCATCAATTTTGCATAAATGTTAGGATGAGTGTCCTTTTCAAAGAACATTCGAAGATTCTAGGATATTTAGCTCACACCGCAACTTGCTAAATCTCTTCTCATCCAAGGGCTTTGTGAAGATATCGGCTAGCTGTTCTTCAGTCTTCACATGCTCAATAGAAATGTCGCCCTTCAACACATGATCACGAAGAAAATGATGACGAATCTGAATGTGTTTTGTCTTCGAGTGCTGAACTGGGTTGTGAGCAATCTTGATGGCACTCTCATTGTCACATAAGAGAGACACATTCTTCATGTTGACGCTGTAGTCCTTGAGAGTTTGCTTCATCCATAGCAATTGGGCACAGCAAGAACCAGCGGCAATGTACTCAGCTTCAGCAGTAGATAGTGATACGCAGTTCTGTTTCTTCGAGGACCAACAGACCAAAGATCGTCCGAGGAAATGACATGTACCAGATGTTGACTTGCGATCCACAAGATCACCAGCATAGTCAGAGTCAGAATATCCAACAAGATCAAAAGCCGAGCCCTTGGGGTACTGTTGGGGATATAACTATTTGAGTAAGCCGGCCAGGAAGGGCCGGGTTATGCAAATAGGACTAATCGTAAAGGAAGCCCAAGACCCAGCGTGAGGATGGCGGTTCATAGAGCTTAAGGCCCATAGAGACAAACCGCCATAATGGCATGACTTGTAACATAAGGTAGAGGTAACTAGTCACCGAGACGGACACTGTTTATGAGCCGGCCGGGACTCTGTAGGCCGGAGGGCGTCAACCCGTGTATATAAGGGAATGACCCGCCGGCGGCTTAGGGAAAGAGACAACCAATCGAGAACCGAGCATAGCGTATCTCGCTCCCTGGTCATCGAAACCTCAAGCAATACCAACCCAACTAGACGTAGGCCTTCCTTCACCGCAAGGGGCTGAACTAGTATAAACCTCGCGTGTCCTTTGTCCCGATTAACCCCTTTAAGCTTCCTAGTTGCGATGGCTCCACGGTTAAGTCCTTGCAAGAAGACATCTGCCGTGACAAATCCACGACAGTTGGCGCCCACCGTGGGGCCAGCGCACGGTGGATTTGAGTTTTTGAAGGGCAGCTTCGAAGGGCTCAAGGGATACGTAGTTGGCCGGATGACGAAGAGTCGTCGCGGCAAGATCTACATCGACGAAGAAGGCTGGGGCCCCGACGCCAGCTCAATTGAGTATGGGTACCGGATCCCCTTTGGGGTAATTCACGTCTTCATCGGCCGGATTGGTGAGCCGGGCCATGAGCCGGACAGCTGCACCGACCTTGTCGAGACGGCTCAGCGTGCGAAACCCGCCCGAGCTCAACCCGTCGTGAAGCGTGCCTTTGTGGGTTGCATCCACGGAGGTGAACTTTCTGAAGGATCTGAAGGTGATGGTGAGCCGGCCGTCCTCTCTGACAGTGATTCGTCCGCCGGCTCAACAGATTCGCTGTATCAAGTTCAAGATGGTGTGCTTGGGGGCTGTTCCGATGGCAGCACTATTCCGAACCCCTCAGAGTCACCAAACTGGGCAGGAGTCTTCATGGCTGGTACTCAACCCGGCAAAAATTCTACGGCTTCAGCAGCGATAACGTCCGGGTTAGGAGCAGCCAGGGCAGGAGGCCCTGTGCGCTCACCGGCTCAGGTACTGATGGATCTCATGGATAAACTTATGGCTTTCTTAACTGCTACAGTCGTCCCTGCGAACCAATCTGAGCATGAGGCGGAGGTGGCACAGGTTCGCGATGAGATCGCCCGGGCCAAGGAAACCTTAGCAGCTGAAGATGCTAGATTAGCCACAGAGCGGGCGGCTTTGGACGCACGGGCGCAGCAACTTCAGGCAGAGGCCTTTCAGCTCACGTTGAGCTTAAACGCATCTAAAGAGGTAATGAGGAGGAGACATCAGAAAACTCAATCCCGTTTACCTCAAATTTATGATCCTTGGAATCTCTTTGCTACACCCGGGGCCGGCCCAAGTAACCCGCCAGGTGCAAATCAGTTTATGACATCCGGAGCGGGAGGCCCAGTCCAGCCTCCGGTGACGGCGCCTCTGCACAACAATATGGCACCGCCCCATCACGTACCGATACCACAGGGTCACTTCTCCAACCCCATGGAGAACTTAATCGCAGCATCAGCACGTTTGGCGGCTCTCCCAGTAGATGGTGATGATCCGACAGCGGTGGAAACCCGGAGGATCAGGGAGCTTGTCCAAACAGCCCTGGCTCAGCAGGAGACCTACTCCTACAGCCGGGACATGATTCACTCAACTCCTCCGCCTTGGTTAGCTCCGCCTCGTCAAAATCGGAGCCCGAGTTACAGTAGACACATGGAGTCAGAGGCCTTGTCAAGTAGCGCTCAGCGCCGGAACCAACCCGGTGGGTATAACCCGGTTCAAGATCGGATACGTCAGGAGGACGAGCGGGCGGCTCAGCTAGCAGCCCAACAGGACTCACCGGCTTATCCGACGACTTCCGTTGAGGCGGGTATTGCTACTAGAACCGGAGGAGTTCCTTGTCTGGTACCGGCTCTACGTAATGTACGTCTGCCCAAGGATTTCAAGGGACCTCAAAAGGTGCCGAATTATACGGCCGATTTACAGCCTGGGGCGTGGATTGAAAGTTACGAGATGGCCATGGAGCTGCTGGAGGTTAGTGATGAAGCGATGGCTAAATACTTCACCATGATGTTGGACGGAATGGCCCGTTCTTGGTTAAAGGGTTTGCCACCCAATTCCATTAGTTCAGGGCGGAGCTAAAGGCCCGTTTCATCCAGAACTTCAAGGACACTTGCAAGCAGTCTATGTCGATTGTGGACTTGACAAATTGTAAGCAGGAGGAAGGTGAATCTACGACTCATTGGGTGCGCCGGGTCAAAGATATAATACATTCGTCTGACAAGATGGATGCTAGTTCAGCAGTTCTCATGCTGGAGAAGAATTGCCGCTTTGAGCCTCTGAGACAGAAACTGGGGCGCCTGAAGCATGATTGCAACGATATGGGGACGCTGATGGTGGCTTTAGTCAAGTATGCCGATTCTGATAGTACCAAGGATCCCGCGTCTGATGAGGAAAAGACAGGGAAGGGAAAGAAGAACGGTAATGGAAAGGGTCAGCGGCATAACCCGGCGAGTCAAGGAGGCAATAAGCATAAAGCGGACGGTAACCCGGAATTTGTGGCCAATGCACAGGGTAACAATCAGAAGCGCAAAGTAAAGCCACCCCCTCGGTTTGGCGGGTCAGGTCCGTCTCTTGAGCAACTACTCAATGAGCCCTGCCCGAAACACGGCACCCGGGAACAACCAGCGACTCATTTATGGAAGGATTGCGCAATCATGAAGGTTTTCAAGAATTCTAATACGTTTGATGGCAATCAAGGCCCAGGCGGCGGCTCAGGAGCTGGCGGCTTTCATGGCCCGGGCGGCGGTTCAGGATCCGGTTTTCAGGGAAGCCAGGGTGGTTATAATCAACAGCAGTCTGGTCAAGGAGGTCAGCAGCAGCAGCAGTCGGGTTATTAGAGCCATCCAAAACAGCTAAACAGTGGGCAGTATCACGTGTTCACCACAAGTTTGTGTAAACGTGATCAGAAAGTTCATAGGAGGGCGGTGAATTCTGTTGAGCCGGCAGTCCCTCGTTACTTGAGGTGGTCGGAACAGCCTATTGTCTGGAGCAGGGAGGATCACCCTCCCTGGGTTGATAATCCGGGTCAACTGGCCCTGGTAGTGGCACCGCAGGTTGGTGGTTATAAATTTACTAAGGTGCTCATGGATGGAGGTAGCAGCATCAACATCCTCTATTACGAGACCTTTCGGCGCATGGGCTTAACTGACAAGAATTTAAAGACTTCCAACACCGTCTTCCATGGAGTGGTGCCTGGTAAGTCGGCGTATCCTGTGGGTAAAATCGAGCTAGAGGTGGCCTTTGGAGACGAGCATGATTCTAGGGCAGAAAAGTTAACTTTTGAAGTGGTCAAAATCAAGAGTCCATATCACGCTTTGTTTGGGCGGCCGGCTTATGCCAAGTTCATGGCGCGGCCGTGTTATGTTTATTTACAGCTCAAGATGCCGGGTTACAAGGGTACCATCACTGTGCATGGAAGCCGAAAGGTGGCCCTGGAATGCGAGGAAGGCGATGCGGCTTATGCCGAGTCTGTCTGTGCAGCAGAGGAGCTCAAATTTTATCAAGATAACGTTGACCCGGCAGATATGACCTCCCTGAAAAAGCCGACTACGGAGCATGACCCGGCCATGAAGTTTAAATCGGCTGCAGAGACTAAGCTTGTTGATTTTACTCCGGGCGATTCGTCTAAGCAATTCAGCATCAGTGCGAACTTGGATCCTAAATAAGAAAGCGCGCTCATCGAGTTCATCCGTGAGAACCGGGACATCTTTGCATGGAAGCCTTCTGACATGCCGGGTGTACCGAGAGGACTCGCTGAGCACACTCTTAATATTGATCCGAAGTATAAGCCGGTCAGGCAGTTTCTGTGGTGATTCAATGAGGAACGACGAAAAGCTATAGGAGAAGAGGTCGCCCGGCTCTTGGCGGCTGGGTTCATTGTCGAAGTTTTTCACCTGGAGTGGTTGGCTAACCCGGTGCTCGTGCTTAAGAAAAACGGCACCTGGAGGATGTGTGTGTATTACACGGACTTAAATAAAGCTTGTCCGGCTGATCCTTTCGCTCTCCCCCGGATTGATCAAATCATTGATGCTACGGCGGGTTGTGTGTGTTTGAGCTTTTTGGATGCTTACTCTGGTTATCATCAGATCAAGATGGCAGTTAAGGACTAGGAGAAGATGGCTTTCATCACTCCGTTTGGAGCCTTCTGCTATGTGTCTATGCCTTTTGGGCTCAAGAGTGCCCAGGCGACTTATCAACGGTGTGTACAGAATTGTCTTCACAATCAGATTGGGCGCAATGTTCATGCTTATGTGGATGACATAGTGGTGAAATCCAGAGAGGCGGAAACCTTGATATCTGGTCTCAGAGAAACCTTTGACAATCTCCGGGTTTACAAAATGATGCTTAACCCGGAGATGTGTGTATTTGGTGTGCCTGCAGGCAAGCTTTTGGGATTCTTGGTCTCAAACAGGGGCATCGAGGCTAATCCGGAGAAGATTAAGGAAATCACTTCTTTGGCTAAACCGGCATGTATCAATGATGTTCAGCGATTGGCGGGTCGTGTTGCCGCCTTAAGCCGATTCATAAGCCGGTTAGGTGAGAAGGCCCTACCGCTGTACCAGCTGATGAAGAAGGTAGACACCTTTGTCTGGAGTAATGCTGCTAATACTGCTTTTGAGGATTTGAAGAGGCAGTTATCCGAGCCGCCAGTTCTTGCAGCTCCCATTGACAAAGAGCCTTTGCTGTTATATGTGGCTGCTAATTCACGAGCCGTCAGTGTGGCAATTGTGGTGGAGTGCAAGGAGGCTGGTAAGGAACATCCGTTTCAACGGCCGGTTTATTATGTCAGTGAGGTACTCATCGAGTCAAAACAAAGATATCCTCATTGGCAGAAACTTGTTTACGGGGTGTTCATGGCAAGCCGGAAGCTGAAGCAATACTTCCAAGGTCACCCTATCACTGTAGTGAGTTCTGCCCCCTTGGGAGACATTATTCAGAACAGAGAGGCTACAGGATGAGTCACCAAGTGGGCCATTGAGCTCGGGCCTCATGGTCTGAAGTACGTACCACGCACTGCCATTAAGTCTCAAGCTTTGGTGGATTTCATCAATGACTGGACAGAGCTACAGGCACATGAGGAGAAGCCCGATAATACTTATTGGACTATTCACTTTGATGGGTCCAGACAGTTGGAAGGCTCGGGGGCTGGAATCGTGTTAACTTCCCCTCGAGGTGAGAAATTGTGTTATGTGCTCCGGCTTATGTTTCCTTGTACTAACAATGCAGCTGAGTACGAGGCCCTACTCCATGGTCTCCGGATGGCCAAAGAGATGAACTTGAGCCGGGTAAGTTGCTTGGGAGACTCAGACCTTGTGGCTCAACAGGTGTCAGGCAAGTGGGACTCTAAAGATCCCCTTATGGTGGATTACCATCGTGAAGTCGATGTTGTGTCTGGGCATTTCAAGGGTTATGCGGTGGAACACATTGATCGAAGGAAGAATGAGGCGGCTGATGCCTTAAGCCGGCTGGGGTCTCAGCGTAAGCCGGTGCCGCCTAACACCTTTCTTGATGTTTTGCATAATCCTTCTGTTAAGTTACCTACAGAGGAAGATCTGGCAATACCAGACCCGGAGGCACAGCTGGTGGTGGCTCTCCACGTTATCCGGGATTGGACAGTGCCTGAAGATGAGACCTTGGCAAGACAAATCGCCCGGCAGTCCAAGTCCATGACAATTGTCAATGGCGAGTTACATCACTGCAGTGTCACTGGAGCATTTCAACGTTGCGTGTCACCTACAGAGGGTCAGGAGATCCTTTGTGAGATTCATGAAGGCGATTGTGGTCATCACGCCGGCTCAAAATCTCTTGTGGCCAAAGCTTTCCGTCATGGGTTTTATTGGCTGACGGCTCATGCTGATGCAGAAGACCTGGTCAGTAAATGTGACGGATGTCAGAAATTCTCACGACGAGCCCATGTGCCGGCTCAAGAATTGAGGATGATTCCAATTACTTGGCCGTTTGCAGTCTAGGGGCTTGATATGGTCGGGCCTTTCAAAAGGTCTAAGGATAAAAAGACGCACCTCTTGGTAGCGGTTGACAAGTTCACAAAGTGGGTGGAGGCGGAGCCAGTCAGTAAGTGTGATGTAGCCACGGTGGTCCAGTTTATGAAAAAGGTGATTTTTCACTTTGGTTTTCCACACAGCATTATAACTGATAATGGCACTAACCTCTCCAAAGGAGCTATGGAAGAGTTCTGTCAATGAGAGCATATCCAGCTTGACGTTTCAGCTGTGGCTCACCCTCAATCCAATGGTCAAGCAGAACGAGCTAATCAAGAAATCTTGAGGGGTATCAAGCCCCGGCTCTTGGTCCCCTTGCAGCGGACGCCGGGTTGTTGGGTGGAGGAGTTACCTTCTGTACTTTGGAGCATCAATACTACACCTAACAGATCTATGGGTTACACGCCTTTCTTTATGGTGTATGGAGCAGAGGCGGTCCTGCCAAGTGACATCCGTCATGACTCACCCCGTGTGGCGGCTTATGTTGAAGAAGACAATGAAAAAGCTCGGCAAGACGCACTTGACCTGTTAGATGAAGAGCGAGACTTGGCAATAGCCCGCTCGGCGATTTACCAGCAAGACCTGCGCCGCTACCACAGCCGCCGGGTTAGGTCCAGAACCTTTCAGGAAGGCGACTTAGTGCTCTGACTCATCCAGGATCAATCTGACATGCACAAGCTATCCCCTCCTTGGGAAGGACCCTTTGTGGTCAGCAAGAATCTGAACAACGGATCATACTAGCTTATCGACGTTCGGGAGCATAAAGACTCACGTAAGTCGGAGGAGGAGACCCGTCGGCCGTGGAATGTCGCTCATCTTCGGCCTTATTATACTTGAGCCATCGGCTCTAATGTGTATATACTTATACTATGTATATTACATAAAGCAATAAAGCAGGACCTCTGTCCTTTTTTCCACTCCCAAAAAGGTTTATGTGTTTTCTTTGTCAGGTGGTGGAGATAACCAAGGAAAAGCGGATCATATCTGAATCCGGTTTTCCTTTGGTCCGGCTTATGATCATATCTGAATCTAGCCGTGATCATTTGGGGGCTTCCTGTTCAAACATAGGTCGTATTCGAACCAAAGAGAACATAGCTGTCGATACCCACTTGATCGGCATACTGCCAAACCCACTTGGGGGCTTCTTGATCATATTTGAATCATAGCTTAACCCCTTTGGGTCTGACGTGGATCATATTCGAATCAGCGTCATTAAACAACTCTTATGGTCACTTGGGGGCTTCCTATTCAAACATAGGTCGTATTCGAACCAAAGAGAACATAGCTGTCGATACCCACTTGACAGCATCGCCACAGCCACTGGGGGCTAACAGATCGTATCCGAATCTTAGCTCAACCCCTTTGGAACGGTTCACTGATCGTATTCAAATCAGAAACCCTTGAATTTTGTTCATCATATTTTACAAGTATCAACATTGGATATCTTGTGACCCTCTTGAAAATACAATGGAATACATTGCAATCCTCCAGGATTAATACTGGTTACATCAGGTTGTTAAGTACCAGGTGAACTTTTATGTGCCAATTTTTAGGAGTTAAACTTACCCTCAGGGGTTGGCTTATGTAAGCCGGAAAAGCGGCTGTAAGCATGACAGGGCAATGCAAGACATTTCTGCAAAGGACATAACAGATTCATATAAACTACAAGGTGCATAGTAACAACGGCTTATGCAAGTATTAAGGGCCATAAGCGTGCGCAAAGGCATAGCAAAACTCAAAGTATTTTCTACTCTGTTACAAGACTCCCTGAGTCTGAATGATATGGCATTGTTTTCCTACAACGACATAAGCAGGTGGCGCCTGGCAATCTACTCTTGGGGTTGACTTGAAGCTTCCGGGTTATCCTTCTCCGCCTCTCCGCCGGCTGCTTTGTCCTGGAAGGATGATGAGGCCCAGTCAATGCCACTCAAGGCCTCAAACTCAGCTTCATTATCTATTAAATCGGCTGGGTTGACTTCAGGGGCAAAGGTGTGCTTACGGGTTGGAGGGATCAAGCTGACATCATCATAATGCGGCGTGGGGATTCTCCGATTCTCCTTGTCGTAACCCGGCTGACACTTGGTGAGGTTAGTATCGTTTCCAATTTGAGTGGCCACAGGGTGTATATCCCTCACGTAGGTGGTGAAATCCTTTTAATCAAATGGAGTGCCATCCTCCTTTAAACTTGGATACCCAAGAGCGATGTCGGCCGGGTCTAGCTCTGGTAACCAGGCTTTGGCCCGACTCAAAGCGGCTATTGCTCCGGTTCTTTCTTGGGCCCGTCTCAACTCTTGAATCCGCTGAGGAAGTATAGCAAGCCATTGTAACACATCTTGCAAGAGGTAGGGCACATCATTTGATAAGGATACAACGGCCAAGGCACGTTGTGACCCGATGTACAATTGCTCTACTAGAGTATACACCGCCTTCAATTTGATCAGCATATTCTGCTTGAGGTTTGTGCTCCTGGGGCCTGTATTGGTAAGTATAAGGTAAACCTTAGGTAACGACTAAAGGAATATTTACAATATTTAATGCTTGCTTAAGATAACTTACCAAAGATCGCTGAGACCATCCGAGATATCTGGCGTTGTAAGCCGGTCAGTTCGGCTGTTGCATTTGCCAGCGACACCTCTGCTGTCTCGGCCCGGGTCACTAGTCCGGCCTTTTCGTCAGCCCAAGTTTTCTTTTCCGACTCAAAATTTTTCTTCAGCTTCTCTTGTTCAGAGACGCTGAATTCAAATTTGGAGTTAGCCTTTTGAGTTTCAATCTCTTGGGCTGCCACGCGGTTCTTCAGGTCAACAATCTCCGATTCAAATTGACTTATGATGGCCTGCATTGCACCGGATAGTAGTCAAGATTACGGTAAATAATATTAAGTCCCAAGCACTTTGCAAGCAAAGATACTTGACACTTGGGGGCTAATGTATACCGAAGCTTTCTAAATTATTAAGCCGTCCTGGATATTAAGTCCCAAATACTTTGCAAGCAAAGATACTTGGCACTTGGGGGCTAATGTGTATCGCAAGTTAAAGGTATTGTGTTACATCCGGTTTAAATATTTCTCTTTAAGCCGGGCAAGCAGCTCTAACAATTTTTATTCCAGGTCACAGCTGCTTTGCACCTGGTTGATATAGCCCGAGACGATCTCTCCAATACTCAAATGAGTATAGTCGGTGATATCCATCTTGGCCTTACGGCGTTCTAGTAACTCCCCTTTAGCCGAGCATTTGGCAAGGGCGGTGGGCCTGGCCGGTTCAGCGAATTGAGCCTTGAGAAATTCCACTTCTGAGTCAGCCGTTTTGACTGGGCTAGGTGCCTCCGGGTTAACAGAACCATCAATAATATCTTCAGCAGGCGGGTCAGAAGTTGGTGCTGCAATGTCTTGAGCCGGCTCAGGCGGCGGTTGATGTGTGGAAGAGTTGGGAGCAGCTATACCCTGTTCTGGTTCAGTCACCAGAGGGGTGTGGGCCGGTTTATCTTTCTTGGTTTTCTTCCTGGGCTTAACCTGCACGCTGTGGGCAAAGCAGAGAAATAAGTAAAGAAACATGAAGAAAGAAAAACATAAGGTGAATAAATTGATATTACCCAGGGGCAGTCTTAAAAGCCGGCATGTTTGATTGCATGGACTCGCCGGATGAAGGAGAGGTATCCTGGTAATTGGAGTCAGAGGAATTGAGAGGTTGACGGATTAGACCCGCCAAAGGTAAAAAAGGGTATAAATTGGAGATAACCTCAGTCCGACGCTTCCGGGTTGTGTCAGGCAAGCCGGAGGATAGCTCTGCATCCTTGCTGGTCCGGGTCTGCCTCTGGTTTTCAAATTGCTGTTGCTTCAAAAGAAAGTCTGGATCTTGGTAAGCCAAAGGGTGTGAAAATCTTACTTTCCAGGTTACTCTTCGAATTTTCTGACGCGGCCGAAGTTCGGAGTCGGAGGAGATTATAATTACCTCTTCTTCGATGGGTTGGCTGTTGCCCGTGTCTCCCTGAAAGAAGGTTAATATCAGTAAAGTAGTGATAAAGGAGAAAGGGAAATTGAAAAGTTACCTCTTCCTCATTATCATCAGTATCATCAAGCTGAAGCAACTCAGAAGCGCTTGGCTTCCTTTTCCTTGAAGTGGTGGGCTTGGCGGTTTTCCTTTCGGCCCTCTTGGCCACCATGGCTGTCTTGGCCACCTCATGATCATATTGGATTTTCCAGAAGTTATCATTTGCCTGTAAAAGATTATAAAGGGTTATGCGTAAGAATACAACATAACATGGTGAAAAAATAACCCGACAGCTGGAAACTTACTGCAGGGGCCGGGTTCTTCTGGCAAAAAGGTAGTAAGCCGAAAGCGTTACTATTCACTGTGCCCTCTTTCAACAAAGACTGAGTTGTAGCTTCCACTACGTCATCTGGTAAGTCGTCAGGACTATGATGTTGAGGGTCATCTTTCTCGCCTGAATAATTACACATTAAGCTGGGGTGGCGGCTTAACGGAATTATTCTCCAAGCAACCCAGACTCGGACCAGGTCAATGCCATCTAAGTCGTTCCCTAAAAGAGCTTTAATCTTCTTGATCTTGGGGGTGAGTGGCAGACGTTCAATAGCAGTCAACTTATCTGGCAGCGGGTGAGTAGGTTCAAGGCGCAATGCACGGAAGCCGGGCAGCGGGTTTTCACCAGCCGGAGAAGTATCTTGGCAGTAGAACCATGTCTGGTTCCAGTCCTTTGGATGACTCGGCAATTCAGCATAAGGGAACAGGCAGTCTCTCCGCCTTTGAATCGATATGCCACCAAGCTCCAGACTGGGCCCGTTGGCCCGCTCATTCTGCCGGTTCAAATAGAACAATTCCCTGAACAAAAGTAGGTTGGGTTCTTCTCCAAGGTAGACCTCACAGAAAACTTGGAAGTTGCAGATATTTGACACGGAATTGGGCCCGATGTCTTGAGGTCTGAAGTCAAAGAAGTGTAGAACGTCTATAAAGAATTTTGAACCAGGAGGAGCAAATCCCCGGCTCATGTGATCGGTAAAAATGATCACCTCCCCTTCCTTGGGTTGAGGTTTCTCTTCAGACGGTTCTAGAGCACGATAAGACATGACATCCTTCTTGGGCAGATGGCTAGACTTTACAAACTCGGACAGTTTGCTCTCTGTAACAATGGATGGGACCCAGTTGCAGGTAATCGGAAGTTTAACAGCTTTGCGTGCCATTTGGTAAATTGAAGCCTACAACAAGATAAAGGAAATTTTTCCGGTTCATTATAACCCGGAGAATAAACATTATTGGGTTATTTAAGATGGCGGCTTAAGAAGGGGCCTAATGACATACAGGTAACTATGTGATAATGTTTAACAGCTGCAGGTATTAAAGATGATTAAGGTTTTCTTAAGTCGCTAGAGGCAAGCGGTGCTGACAGCCGGTACCATCTTAAACCGGCTACACGGACTACTATGGCTGAAACAGAGTCAACAGATGTAGTTTTTTGGCTAAGTGTGGAACAAACATGTTTCACAAGTTGCAATCATTATTTTGGATCAAACGATGCTCTGGAAAGGAAAATATTTCTAGACCTAAAACAGTACAGAGAAGTTCATATACTCGCGGAGGGCTTCCAAAACAAGGGAAATGAGATCTGTTCTCATACAGGATAAGCACAAACATTTTCCGCAGCAGTTCTAAGTTGTTTTTATAATCTAAACAAGGCATTAGAGGTGAGAACTAATGGAGGTTTGCATCGGGCGGCGATGAACGACAACGAACTCAAGACGGTTTCAATGCAGATCTGAGAAGGGGGAAAAGAGGAACTCACAGATGCGGAAGAACTGCGGAGGGTCGCCATCGTTTTTTGGTCAGAATCAGGGTGATGCAGCGGCCTGAGTTGGTGAAGACGAGGGGGTCAACGGCGGCGGCGGCGGAGCTTGAGCAGCAAAGAAGGAGGTGCAAGGAGGAAGACGACTGAAGGAAATGAAAAAGACCTAGGTCGCATCTATTTATAAGGAGGGGCCGACCAAGATGGCGCGAGAAACGAGGAGACAGAATATCATTTCACAACGACCCTGACGCCTCGATTTTCGGGATGGTCAGTTAAGGCAAAGATCCGTTGAAGATATGATGAAATAAGATAAGGATTTAATTAAAGATGATGTCACAGTGGGTTAACCCGGATCTAGAAGATGACGTCACAATGGGTTATGACCTTTTCACGGACAAAAGATAGAAGGACTGATTCTTAAGGTATTTTAAGATTGACATGAACCGGTCCAAATCAATCTGGGGCCTAATGTTGGGGATATAACTATTTGAGTAAGCCGGCCAGGAGGGGCCAGGTTATGCAAATAGGACTAATCGTAAAGGAAGCCCAAGACCCAGCGTGAGGATGGCGGTTCATAGAGCTTAAGGCCCATAGAGACAAACCACCGTAATGGCATGACTTGTAACATAAGGTAGAGGTAACTAGTCACCGAGCCAGACACTGTTTATGAGCCGGCCGGGACTCTGTAGGCCGGAGGGCGTCAACCCGTTTATATAAGGGAACGACCCGCCGGCGGCTTAGGGAAAGAGACAACCAATCGAGAACCGGGCATAGCGTATCTCGCTCCCTGGTCATCGAAACCTCAAGCAATACCAACCCAACTAGACGTAGGCCTTCCTTCACCGCAAGGGGCTGAACTAGTATAAACCTCGCGTGTCCTTTGTCCCGATTAACCCCTTTAAGCTTCCTAGTTGCGATGGCTCCACGATTAAGTCCTTGCAAGAGGACATCTGCCGTGACAAATCCACGACAGGTACCATAATCCAAGTGTTGGTGTGTGAGCTAGATATCGAAGAATATGCTTCACAGCCTTATGGTGTGATTCCTTCGGTGCAGCTTGAAATCAGGCAAACATGCAAACACTAAGCATTATATCTGGCCTAGATGCACATAAGTATAATAAGGAACCTATCATGGAGTGGTATACCTTATGATCGAAGTCAATACCATTTTCATCAGTGCACAGATGGCCATTTGTGGGCATAGGAATTTTGACGCCTTTGCAATCTTGCATGCCGAATTTCCTCAGTACATCCTTGAGGTATTTCTCCTGAGATATGAATATGCCATTGTGTTGTTGACGAATTTGAAGACCTAAGAAGAATTTCAACTCTCCCATACTAGACATTTGATATTCTTCACTCATCATATAGGCAAATTCATCACTATAACGTTGGTCAGTACAGCCAAAGATAATATCATCAACATATACTTGGCACACAAACAATTCACCATCATAAGATTTAGTGAAAAGAGTAGGGTCGAGTGAACCGAGTTTGAAGCCTTTCTTCATGAAGAGTTCCTTCAAAGTATCATACCAAGCCCGTGGGGCCTGCTTGAGGCCATAGAGGGCCTTGTTGAGTCTGAAGACTTTGTCAGGATTCTTTGGATCTTCAAAACCTGGGGGTTGAGCAACATATACTTCTTCCTCAAGCTTACCATTGAGGAATGCACTTTTCACATCCATTTGATATAGAGTGATATTATGATGGTTAGCATAAGCAAGTAATATGTGAATAGCCTCAAGTCTAGCAACAGGTGCAAAAGTTTCATCGAAATCAATTCCTTCAACCTGTGTGTAGCCTTGAGCTACAAGTCGTGCCTTATTCCTCACAACAAGGCCATTTTCATCTTGCTTGTTGCGGTAGATCCACTTTGTGCCGATGATATTGTGCTTGCGAGGATCTGGACGTTTGACCAGTTCCCAGACATTGTTGAGCTCGAACTGATGTAATTCTTCTTGCATGGCCTGAATCCACTTAGGCTCTAGAAATGCTTCATCTACCTTAGTGGGCTCTGTAATAGAGACAAAAGCATACTGCCCACAAAAGTTAGACAAATGTGAAGCTTTTGAGCGTGTGAGAGGACCTGGTGCTTTGATGTCATTAATGATCTTTTCAACTTGCACTTCTTCTGCAATGCGAGGATGAGCTGGTTGTCGTTGAAGAGTTTGATCAGCGTTTTCTTCAGCACCATTTTCTTCAGGTGCATTAGCTCGATGTTCTTCATGTTCTGCAATGAATTCTTCAGCAGATTCTTCAGTAGGAATGACATCCTCAGTAGCCTTGAACTTGATAGTTTCCTCAGGTGCTGGTTCATCTATCACAGTAGGTAGGTGCTCTCTTTGCGAGCCATTAGTTTCATCGAACCGCACATCTACAGTTTCAACAACTTTGTGAAGAACGTTGTTGAAGACTCTGTAGGTGTGCGAGTCCTTTCTGTAACCAAGCATAAAACCTTCATGTGCTTTCGGTGCAAATTTTGAGTTGTGATGAGGATCTCTAATCCAACATTTAGCACCGAAGACTTTGAAATAACTTACATTGGGTTTCTTATCAGTGAGGAGTTCATAGGCAGTCTTTTTGAAGAATTTGTGAAGATATACTATGTTGATGATGTGGCACACAGTATCAATTGCCTCAGTCCAGAAATGACGAGGCGTTTTGTATTCATCAAGCATAGTGCGAACCATCTCAGCAAGAGTCCTGTTCTTGCGCTCCACGACGCCGTTCTGCTGAGGAGTGTAAGGAGCAGATAACTCATGAGTAATACCAAGTTCATCAAGATAGTCATCGAGACCAGAATTCTTGAACTCAGTGCCATTGTCACTTCTGATGTGCTTGATCTTCACACCAAAGTTGGTTGAAGCCCTCGAGGAAAATCGTTTGAAGACTTCCTGCACTCCATGTTTGTAAGTAACAAGGTGTACCCATGTGTAACGAGAATAATTGTCAACAATAACAAAGCCATATTGAGATGCTTCATTTGAGATAGCAGAATAATGATTAGGACCAAAGAGATCCATGTGAAGCAATTCAAATGGGTGAGTGGTGATCATGATAGTCTTCGCTGGATGCTTGGCCTTGGTCATCTTCCCAGCTTCACAGGCTCCGCATAGGTGATCCTTGAGGAATTTGACATTCTCGATGCCAATGACATGCTTCTTCTTCTCAAGCGTGTGCAAATTCCTCATGCTTGCATGACCAAGTCGTCGATGCCAGAGCCAGCCTTCTAAAGCTTTTGCAAGTAAGCACATGACTGGTTGTGGTCCTGTAGAGAAATCAACAATAATAGGTCTCCTCTCCTAAAGCCTTCGAAGACTTTGGAATTGTCAGCTTCCATAATCACAACACAACGGTACTTGCCAAAGACAACAACCATATCAAGATCACAAAGCATTGAGACAGACATAAGGTTGTATCCTAAGGACTCAACAAGCATGACTTTGTCCATGTGTCGATCCTTTGTAATCGCAACCTTACCTAGACCCAATACCTGACTTTTGCCTTTGTCAGCAAAGATGATATGCTTCAGATGCAACGGTGATAATGGAGCATCCATCAATAGATTCTTGTCACCAGTCATGTGGTTTGTACATCCACTATCAAGGACCCACTCAGTGGCTTTGGGTTGATCATCCTGTAGATGAATTAGTGCAGCTTACAAACTCATATACTTCATCAGTGAAGAATATGACATCAATTCATCAGATCAATTTCATCAAGTAAAAGAACTGATAAAGCAGTATGAGGATGTGAGAAATGAAAGTTCATTTCTTCATGATTAGCCTGCGTCCTTTCAGGCATGCTCAGGTCTCCAGCAAATTCTTCAGACGATTACGTGCGTCTGGAGACCTGACCCGGCAGAAGAGATTAGTTATTTTTCTTCACCACCCACATCTGAAGGGGTGGCAAAGAGTTCATCATTCTGCGAGCTCCATACGAGAAGGATGGCATAGAAGCCAGTCCATTTCGTTTCACATAAGAGGGGTTAGAGTAAGCATAAGAGTAAGCAGAGAAATTCTTTGAGGATTTATGGACATAATGATTTGAAGAATAATGCACATATCCATAATCCTTAGATCTTCCCTGTGAAACAGACGGGTTAGCACGATGATGTTCATATGAGGACTTTGATCCATATGAAGAATTTGGTCCATATGAAGAATTTTATCTGGGGTTCCTATTCTTCACAGGTGGCGTCATGATGACATTCACCTGAAGATTTTCAAGGCATCTTTTGGGAACCGAGATTTTCTTCACAGGGGAGCCGTTCCTGCAGTTAGTGCCAGCATATCTAGCAAATACTTCACCATTATGATTTTTGAATAGCTTATAGTTGGAGTCAATTGACTCATCATCAGAATGAGGAGATTCACATGCAAATCCAGATAAGTTAGATGGATCAACTGGAGGTCCCTTTGCAGCAACCCATGTAGTTTTGGGGTACTGCTTAGGCTTCCAATATGTACCATCAGCATTGAGTTTCCTCTCAAAGTCGATACCCTCTTCCTAGGGTTCCTGTTGAGGATTTGCTTTTTAAGCACATCATAAAGAGCCTGATGCCCTTTGAGGCTTTTGTACATGCCTGTCGTGTACAATTCCTTCAGCCCTGCATCGTCAGTGATACTAGCAATGTCCTCAGATGAGGAATTAGTGATGGTAGAGGCATGTGAAGAATTTGAAACATTAGAAGCATTTGAACATTCAGGTGAGGAATTAGCATATTCACGTTCAATGCACTTCAAGCATGGAGGAACAAATTCTTCCTGAGAAGCGCTGATTTGTTGAGCAAGTAATGAATCGTGCTCCTTCTGAAGATCTTCATAACTCACTCTTAGCTTCTCAAGGTCTTGCTTTCTTTGAAGAAATTCATAAGAAAGCTTCTCATGATCCGATAAGAGAGTGATATGATGACTTTGAAGTTTGTCAAGCTTGGACTGAAGTCTCTGAAGATTTTCAGTCAAAATTTCAGTGCGATCCATTTCTTCACCCAACATATCATCACTTTTATTTAGCATGTTTTGAGCCTTTTCTAAAGCCCTTTGTTGTTTTATAGCTATCTTAGCAAGTTTAGAATAGCCGGGCTTAAGGTTTTCATCAGATTCATTCTCACTTGATTCAGAGGAGGTATATTTGAGTACCTTGGCACCCTTTGCCATGAAGCAATAGGTGGGAGCGTAGTCATCATCCCCTTCATCAGCCTTGTTGGTGAGGTCATTTTCCTCAATGTTGAAGATAGACTTGCTGACGAATGCAGTAGCGAGGGCAAGGCTCGCCACTCCGGATTCGGACTCCTCAGATGACTCCTCTTCCTCATTTTCTTCAGATTCAGCCTCAGAGTCCATTTCCTTGCCAATGAATGCCCTGGCCTTCTTGGAGCTGCTCTTCTTGTGATATGAAGGCTTTGAGGATTTTGATGATGAGGATTTTGTGGATTTCTTCTTTTTCTTTGCATCATTAGAACTGTAATCCTTGTATTTCTTCTTCTTTGATTCCTTTTCCCACTGAGGACAATCTTGAATAAAATGTCCAGGTTTCTTGCACTTGTGACAGAGCCTCTTCTTGTAGTCACTGGATGAGGAATCATTGCTCCTTGAGGATCTTCCAAGGCGACCACGTCTTGAGAACTTTTGGAACTTCTTCACGAGCAGAGCCAGATCATGGCTCAGTTCTTCAGGATCACCAAGGCTGCTATCAGAGTCTTCATCTTCGGACTCAGATACTGCCTTGGCCTTCAGTGCACGTGTTCTGCCATAGCTTGAACCATAGAGATCTCTCTTTTCAGCAAGTTGGAACTCATGAGTATTTAGCCTCTCGAGAATATCAGCGGGATCAAGTGACTTGTAATCAGCACGTTCTTGTATCATCAATGCCAGAGTCTCAAATGAAGAATCAAGCGATCTCAGCAATTTCTTCACCACCTCATGGTCGGTGATGTCAGTGGCACCAAGTGCTTGAAGCTCATTTGAGATGTCAGTGAGGCGATCAAAGGTTTGTTGAACATTTTCATTGTCGAGTCTTTTGAAGCGGTTGAACAGATTGCGAAGAACATCAACTCGAGAGTCACGCTGAGTTGAGACTCCTTCATTCACTTTGGACAACCTATCCTAGATAAGCTTCGATGTTTCCAAAGCACTCACTCTGCCATACTGTCATTTACTCAGATAGCCACATATGATATTCTTCGCTTGAGAGTCGAGTTGCTTGAATCTCTTCACATCGGCGGCATTCAGAGAAGGTGTGACTGAGGGAACACCATTTTCCACAACATACCAGAGATCATTATCAATTGCTTCAAGATGCATTCGCATCTTATTCTTCCAGTAGGGGTAGTCTGTCCCATCGAAGGTAGGACACCCAGCAAAGACCTTGATCATACCTGCGGTCGACATAACTAAAACTCCAGGCGGTTAAACCAAAATCACACAGAACAAGGGAGTACCTTGCTCTGATACCAATTGAAAGTGCGTTATATCGACTAGAGGGGGTGAATAGGCGATTTTTATGAAATTCTTCACTGTGGAATTTTCCGGTGAGGAAATTCCTTAGCGAAGAACTACTAGCAGCGGAATAAGTACTCAAAGGTAAACATAACAGAATACAAGCATAGTCATCATGATGAAATGAAGACAGGCACAGAGTACAGGAAGCGTAATCACAGGATAACACAGGATGAAGACAAACAGACTGAAGAAATTGAACTGAGGAAATTGAGAAAGTCTTCAATCAAAGTCTTCAAACACAGATATGAACAAACATACAGCACAGTTATGAGGAAATGAAAGAGTTGAGGAAATAGAACCAGTAAGCTCGGTGAAGACAATGATTTGGTAGACCAGTTCCAACTGCTGTCTCAGTTGTACGTCTGGTTGGAGCGGCTGAGTATTTAAACTCAAGGACACACAGTCCCGGACACCCAGTCAAGGACACTTAGTCCAAGACACCCAGTCCTCACCGTATTCTCCTTGAACTAAGGTCACACAGACCTCGTCCAATAACTCGTGGTAAGTCTTTAGGCGACTTCCAAACCTTCACAAACTTGGTCACCCGGCGATCCACAATTCCTCTTGGATGCTCTAGACCATGACGCCTAACCGTCTGGAAGAAGCACAGTCTTCAAAGGTAACAAGCGTCGGATCCACTCAGGATCAATCTCTTCAGGGATGCTCAATCACTTGGGGTTGGTAGGTGTTTGGGTTTTGGGTTTTTGGTTTTTCCTCACTTGATGATTTTCGCTCAAAGTCCTCGGAGGATGGGTTGCTCTCAAATGACAAGTGTCAATTTCTCTCGGAGCAGCCTCTCCCAGCTAGTGGTTGTAGGGGGGCGGCTATTTATAGCCTAGGGAGCAACCCGACATGATAAGACATAAATGCCCTTCAATGATATGACCGTTAGGTGGATAGATATTTTGGAACAGCTGGCGCATAGCACAGCAACGGTCGGAATTTTGAGTACCAAAATCCTCAGGGCTATCATGTTCCTCACTGTGTAGGCAATCCGCACTGGCGAATTCCTAACTCCTCAGTCAGGACAAATTCCTCAGAGACCAGAAGAACTTCGTCTCTGTCATTGAAGAAATTGACTGAACTGTATGAGATTTCCAATGGCTTCACTCGAAGGGATTGGTAGGTGTAGGATTTTGAGTTGAGCATCACATGGAAATTTTTCCTTAGTATTTCCTCGACCCCCTTTAACAGTACGGTGTTTCCTATGACTCAAGAAAGAGAAAAACTAAACTATGAAAATGAAAGTCTTCAAGCTTCATATTCCTCGCATGAATATCAAGTCTTCACGGACACACCAATTTATTCACTTTCAAAGTCTTCATGAAAGTCTTCAGAAATACCAAAATCTTCAGTCGAAGATATTCATTTTTAGGGGTCGAATTTTCCTATAAATATCAAACTCCTCATATACTTATAGACCTGTGTACACTCACACATGCATTAGTCCCTTAACCTATAAGTCTTCAATACACCAAAATCACTAAGGGGCACTAGATGCACTTACAGTTACCTTTGTACTAATCATCCTGCCTCGTGTCCTAGGTTGTTTCCTTTTCTAAAGATATGGGTTTTGATAATAAAGCAATTGCAAAGATTGTCTGTCGTTCTCCAGAAATATTCGCTTCAGACGTAGACAATGCCCTCAAAAGCGAAAATGGAGTTTATTATTAGTCTTAATTGGATAAATGCCACTCGAATTCTGGCGATTCCAAGAAATGACAGCAATTTCCAAACTTTGAAAAATGCCACTGCAAATTTTGCAAAATTTCAAAAACGTCACTGTAGACTTTGAAAAATGCCATTTTTTCAATGTTTGGAAATAGCAGTTGCGTTTCTCGGAATCGCCAGATTTTTTTGCGAATATGCTTGAGAGTGTATCTTTTCATTGATAGGAAGAAAGAGAGAGTACAGGGGGGTGCTCGGTGTCCAGCACGCAGGCAAGACAAGGAGCAGGCAGCAGTGATGACGGGCTGCTCAGCCCGGATACATGGCTAAGAACCTATGCCAGCAGCGCATGTAAACCGTGAGCTCCAGCCCTAGCCCAAGAACGTGCGTCGTTCTGGATAAGCTCAAGGAGCCGGGAGGTGGAGGGGGACTCGTCGTCGAAGACACAGCAGTTTCGCTGCTTCCAGATAGACCAAGCCGTCAGGGTTGCGAGGGTGGCAAGCCCCTTGCGGTGCCCTGAGGGGGAGCTCGTGATCATCGAGGAGCACCATGGGAGGAATTCTTCAGAGCCAGTCGAAGGGGGGACGGTGGCGTGCACCCAAGACAGGACATCGTGCCAAATCTACCTAGAGAAGGGGCAGGCGATGATAATATGTTGCATGGTCTCGATGTCCTGGTCGCAAAAAGCACATGTGTCGTTGTGGGGGAGACCGTGGCGAGCTAGTCTATCGGCAGTCCAGCAGCGGTCAAGGTCGGCCAGCCAGGTGAACATCTTAACGCGCAGGGGGGCCCAACACTTCCAGGTGAGGCACCAGAGTGGAGCGGAAGTGGAGCCGGCAAAGAGGGCTCGATAGCATGATCTGGCGGAGTACTTCCCGTCCGCAGTCCAGCGCCAGATGAGACGGTCTGGGGAGGCTGAGAGGTGAAGGTGACGGAGTCTAGTCCAGAGCTGGACGTACTCCACCATCGCAGTGGGCGTGAGTTGGCCACGCAAGTCCGCGATCCAACAGCAGTCCTGGAGCCCATCCGCCACGGTGCGCTTGCATCACCGACGGGGGACCAAGGGGAGGAGGGCAGGGGCGATGTCCGCAATGGCCATGCCATCGATCCATGCATCAGTCCAGAAACGGCAAGACCTACCATCACAGAGAACCCAAGCAGTGGACGCGCGGAATATGGAGGAGGAGTCAGCATCGGAGGGCAGGTGCAGGTGTGCCCACAGCCTGGCTGGGTCGGTGCGCTGTAGCCACATCCAGCGCACACGGAGTGAGATCCCTTGTCGATGGAGGTCCAGAATGCCGAGGCCGCCGAGATGGAGGGGCCGGCAGACGCGCTGCCAGTTGACTGGCCCGTGGCCAGCGCGGGTCTCCTTATTGCCATGCCAGAGGAATTCGCGGATCGTTCGGTTCACTTGCTTGAGAATCGTCGGGCAGAGAGTGATTACAACCATGATGTGGGAGGGGATCGTGCACAGCACGTGGCAGACGAGGGCGAGACGCACGCCGCGGGACAGGAGCATCACACGTCAGGAGGAAAGTTTCTTGGCCAGCTTCTCAACAATCGGCCGGAGCGACGAGGCGGACGGCTTCCGGAGCGAGAGAGGAATGCCCAAGTAGGTGATAGGGAAGTCCATGATAGTGCAAGCCAGCTCACACGCGATGGAAGCTCGCGTGGGGTCGTCGCAGCGGATCGGGGTTGCCGAACACTTGGTGAAGTTTGTGCAGAGCCCGGAAGCCTCGCCAAAGACACAAAGCAGCTCCTGAATGACCCGGAGATCGCGGGTTGAGGGGTGGCAGAAGATGATCACGTCGTCGGCATAGAGATAAATGCTCGAAGAGGCATGCCGAGTGGTGAGCCGCTGAAGGAGGCCGCTGCGGTGGGCATGGAGGAGGAGGGAGTTGAGAGCATCGATGGCAATTGTAAACAGCATCGGGGACACGGGATCGCCTTGCCGCAGCCCGCAAGAGTGGGCGATGGGAGGGCGGGGGGTCCATTGATGAGGACGCGCGTGCTGGACGTGGAGAGCAAGATGGCAATCCACTCGGCCACCGCCGTCCGAAGCCCAGGTGGCGGAGCACGTCGAGGAGGAAGGCCCAAGATACCATATCAAACACGCGTGCAATGTCGAGCTTGAGGAGGACACGAGGCACACAGAGGTTATGAAGCTGGCAGGCGGTCTGCTGGACCAGCATAAAATTGTCATGCACGCACCGCCCTGCGATGAAAGCACTTTGGTTGGAGGAGACGAGCTGGCCCAGAGCGAGGAGCAAGGCATAGTGAGAGGTCTTTGGCGATGAGCTTCGCGATCAGGTGGATTAGGCTGATGGGGCGGTAGACCGAGAGAGATGAGGCGTCCGGCTTCTTCGGGATCAGCGTGATTAGGGCTTCATTGAGGCGCTGGAGGCTGCGCCCGTTCATGGCGTAAAACTTGTCGAACACCTCGCAGACGTCTTCTTTGATTGTATCCCAGCACGCCACAAGGAATTCGGCCGTGAATCCATCAGGGCCCGGGGCTTTTCCACGGGGGAGCGCCTTGACCGCAGTCCAGATTTCTTCCTCAGAGAAATGTAGCTCGAGCTCCTCGAGATCAAAGGAGCGGTCGTCAATCTGTTGCAGGTCGAGGGAGAAATCACGGGGTCTTGGAGTGCCAAGAAGCAAGGAGAAGTGGTGGTATGCCGCCTTGGCCATATCCTGCTCATCGGTGATCGTAGAGCCCTCGTGCTGAAGGGAGAGGATGCGGTTCTTCTGCTGCCTGTGGGCCGCGTGGATTTTGAAGAAGGCAGTGTTAGTCTCTCCCTCCTTCAGCTAGCCAAACCGCGCCCGCTCACGAGCGATGGATCTCTCGAGCGAAGCCAAACCAAGGTAGGCGTGCTTGAGACTGCGTTGAAGCCAGACCTCGGAGGGGGAAAGAGCCCGGATGTCCTAGGCAGCATCGAGGCGGGCAATAAGCTCTCACGCAATCATAAGCTGCAGGGAGACTTGGCCATGAGTGCGCGCGCCCCAGCTCTGGAGGCGGCGAGCCGTGATCTTGAGGCGGACGTATATGCGCCGGTAAGGGTCCGGGTCGTGGACGGAGCCCCAAGCAGCCGCCACCGTGTCCTGAAAACCTTCAAGTTTGATCCAAACCCGCTCAAAGTGGAAACATCTCGGGCCAGTAGAGCACGGAGTGCAGTCGAGAAGCGGCGGGCAGAGGTCGGACACCATCGAGGCAAGGCAGCGGAGAATGGCATGTGGCTGTGTGAGATCCCACTCGGAGGTGCATAGAAAGCGGTCGTTGCGCACAAGCGTGGGCGAGTCCCTCTCATAGACCAGGTGTAGCGCAGCTCTATATCAGCAATGAAGCGACGGAATCGGTTGGAAGTGCGCGTGTTTATCCGCCCGTTACTCTTGTCACTGGAGGAGGAGACGAGGTTGAAGTCACCGTCGAGGAGCCAGGTGCCAGCGCAAGAGTCGTGGGTATCTTGCAAGTCCTCGAGGAACAAGATCTTCTCATCGTCGTCCTGCGGGCCATAGACCCCGGTGATCCACCAGGGGTGCGCGCCTGAAGTGGTAGAAACGAGGGCCGTGATGTGGTGCTGACCCATGTAGGGGCTGGAGATAGAAATCTCGTTACGGTTCCAAGCAAGAAGGATGTCGTCCCGGGTACCAGAGGCCGGGAGGAAGAAGTAATCCAAGAAGCATGAGCCGAGCGTCTCCACGACAAGGGGCAACGAGAACGAATCGAGCTTCATTTCTTGAAGACACACAATGTTTGGTGAAACCGAGGAAATTATAGAGCGGGCCGCGGTGCGCTTAGCCCTAGAGAAGGCCACGGACGTTCCAGAACACAGTCTTAAGGATGCACTCCATGGGGGAAGGATGGAGGCCGAGAAGGCACGATAGTGCTAGTTGGCGGCAACGCCGCGGGCCGACATGATGGGACTGCACTGGACAGGGAGAGAGCCTGAGGGAATGTGCCATCCGTAGTAGTTCGCAAATGCCTGCACGACGTCCTCGGCCAGCGGCTGCTCGAAAAGTTTGTTGTAGCGCTCGATGGCCGTAGAGGAGATGGGCTCGTTCTCGTGGATGATGCCGAGCCAAAGAAGAAGCACACGTTTAGCTTTAGCTTCCGAGTCGAGGCACTAATCGGCCTTGGTAATGCGGTGGCTGCAAATAGGAGTAAAGTTTGGAGGCAATTCCTTCCTTCTTCGCTTGGGGCCCGGAGTAGGTAGCACGGGCGCTGTCCACAGCTGGATTCCAGCCACAAAGGTTTGAAGTTCACGGCCCTGGGCAGTCAAAACGTTATCTGCATGGCCAGGGGATGCCAAGGCGCTAGGGGACTGGCCACGTGGGCGGGCAATAAGCTCCCGTGCAATCATAAGCTGCAGGGAGACTTGGCCATGAGTGCGCGCGCCCCAGCTCTGGAGGCGGCGAGCCGTGATCTTGAGGCGGAGGTATATGCGCCGGTAAGGGTTCGGGTCGTGGATGGAGCCCCAAGCAGCCACCACCATGTCCTGAAAACCTTCAAGTTTGATCCAAACCCGCTCAAAGTGGAAACGTCTCAGGCCAGTAGAGCACGGAGTGCAGTCGAGAAGCAGCGGGCAAAGGTCGGACACCGTCGAGGCAAGGCAGCGGAGAATGGCATGTGGCTGTGCGAGATCCCACTCGGAGGTGCATAGAAAGCGGTCGCTGCGCACAAGCGTGGGTGAGTCCCTCTCATTAGACCAGGTGTAGCGCAGCTCTATATCAGCAATGAAGCGACGGAATCGGTTGGAAGTGCGCCTGTTTATCCGCCCGTTACTCTTATCACTAGAGGAGGAGACGAGGTTGAAGTCACCGCCAAGGAGCCAGGGGCCAGCGCAAGAGTCGCGGGTATCTTGCAAGTCCTCGAGGAACAAGATCTTCTCATTGTCGTCCTACGGGCCATAGACCCCGGTGATCCACCAGGGGTGCGTGCCCGAAGTGGTAGAAACGAGGGCCGTGATGTGGTGCTGACTGATGTAGGAGCTGGAGATAGCAATCTCATTACGGTTCCAAGAAAGAAGGATGCCGCCCCGGGTACTGGAGGCCGGGAGGAAGAAGTAATCCAAGAAGCATGAGCCGAGCGTCTCCACGACAAGGGGCAACAAGAACGAATCGAGCTTCGTTTCTTGAAGACGCACGATGTTCGGTGAAACCGAGGAAATTATAGAGCGGACTGTGGTGCGCTTAGCCCTAGAGTGAAGGCCACGGACGTTCCAGAACACAGTCTTGAGGATGCACTCCATGGGGGAAGGATGGAGGCCGAGAGGAGAAGGCACGACGGTGCTAGTTGGCGGCAATGCCGCGGGCTGCCGTGATGGGACTGCACTGGATAGGGAGAGAGCCTGAAGGAATGTGCCATCCGTAGTAGTCCGCAAATGCCTGCACGACATCCTCGGCCAGCGGCTGCTCGAAAATTTTGTTGTAGCGCTCGATGGCCATAGAGGAGATGGGCTCGTTCTCATGGATGATGCCGAGCCGAAGAAGAAGCACATGTTTAGCTTTAGCTTCCGAGTCGAGGCACCAATCGGCCTTGGCAATGCGGTGGTTGCGTCTAGGAGTAAAGTTTGGAGGCAATTCCTTCCTTCTTTGCTTGGGGCCCGGAGTAGGTAGCACGGGCGCTGTCCGCAGCTGGATTCCAGCCACAAAGGTTTGAAGTTCACGGCCCTAGGCAGCCGAAACATTATCTGCATGGCTAGGGGATGCCAAGGCGCTAGGGGACTGGCCACGTGGCATGAAAGGGGTGGCGGAGGCCGAGAGCGGGGAGGGGGGCCGTGGTGGGGTCGCCTGGAAGGGTGGATCCGATGTTGCGGCATGGGGGGCAGGGGATCGCGGGGCAGAGGCAAGGGTTGCCTCGGGATCTGATCCAGCCTGTCGCAGCCTCGGAGGGGATTGGGCGGCACCCTCGAGAGGAGAGGGCGGGGCACAGGCCGGGTCCACCAAGGCAGCACGACCAATGTGGGGCGAGCGCAGGGATCCGGAAGCCTCGATGGTGGGGTCCGGGGGCGGCACATGCTGCGTCTGCTCCTGGTGGGGCCACCATGCAGCAGGGGGGGGCTGATTCAAAGGCGTGGTCGTGGTGGGCGGTCTTGTCATCGTCCGCGGACCGCGGTCAAGGCGGCTTTGCCGCGGGTCAGGGCGGCTTTTTGCCTGGGCCCGAGCTGGTGCGTCAGCGGGTAACGGGTGGGATCCAAGGATCCCATGCCAGTCCCGGTGAGGCAGAGGAGGGTGCCGGTGACGACGGCGCACGCCGGCGCCGGAGGTGCCACTGTCGTGGTCGGGCGGCGGCCGCGCGTCACCACAATTTCTAGAGCGACGCGGAAAATCGTAGTGGCGTGGCCAGGGCCCGGGGCACAGCGGCGATGGAGGGACATCGAAGGGGTTGGAGTCGTCCGCTGGAGGCGGGGGCGGCGGGGCCGGGGCCGGCAGGCGGAAGTCGATGGAGCGGGTAACATGGATAGTCACTGGGTAGCGCAGGACCTCCAACGCAAACCTCTCCACGACGTCCAGGTTAGCGCTGGCGATCACGGCGTCGTTCTCCGGGAGGTAGAGGTCGGAGGAGCGGATCGCATCCGGGTTGGGAGTCCAAGCCGAGACTCTGAAGACTGACATGTCAGTGGCATCGCGCATCTCCGGGGCGAGCTCGTCGACCTTGCAGAATGGAGCCAGCAGAGTCACGGCGGAGGAGAGGTGCCAGCCGTGGTCGGGGATGCCGGAGATTTCAAGATCCACCTTGAATCGCAGGGAGACGGCCTGGGCGCCGTCGAAGCGACTCCAGGGGCGCAGGAGGAGGCGGAACCGCGAGCCGCGAGCAACTCCCGCCGACGCACGCGCGCGATCCTCCATCCTCTCGAACTGGAGCAGGAACTGCACCGGCCCGTGGCGGTGAACCGAGAACATGTCCGCGGGGATGCCAAAACTCCCGCTAACAAGTCCCGTAACGTCGGCGCAGGAGACGCCAGAGCGGCGACCAACCACGGTGGCGAGCAGAGCGCGCTGGAGAGCGGCCTCTGCAGCTTCGATCTCGGTGGAACGGGGGAGGAAGCACGTGGCGCTGGCCGGGTGGAGAGCAGGGTGACCAGACATGACAGTGGGCGTGCCTGACGAAGAGGAAGGGGCCGGGCTCGAGGAAGGTGGCGGAGACGGCCACGGGGAGGGAGCCGGAGTTGGCAAGGGGGAAGCCCGCCCGGAGGACGCGGTGGGGCTTGACCCTCCCAAGCTCATCGACGGCGAGGAGGTGCGATGCCGCTTCGCAAGGGTCTGGGCAGGGAGGCACTCGTGGGGCGCGGTGCAGACGCGCGCCATGTGGCCGTAAAAGCGGCACCTTCGGCACCGGATGTCGCGGCGGCACTCCTCGAGCAGGTGGCTTGGGGACTTCGAGAGGCAGCAGAGGCACTCGTCGCTGGCTGATGACGGAGAGTGGGGGCGCGCAGGCCCAGCAGGGTGGCGCGTACGCAGGCGGCGCAGGCGTTTTCGGCGCTGGCGCCCGGCAACGATCCAGGGGGCGTCCGGTGGGGGGTCGACGCGGTGGACCTCCGACCGTGGCCCGGAGTAGCCCGGAATGGTGGAGTCGAGCGGCGTTCCACCGCCGGAGGGGGGAGCAGATGGGGAGGCGAGCAGAGCATCCCGGTACGACGCGGCGGTCGAACCAGATCCGGCCGAGGAGGGGCTGGATTCCAGCCAACGGGGCGTGGGGTGCAGCCCCCCGGGGGAGGAGGAGAGATGTCCATGGGACGGGGAGCGGGCCGCCGGGGCCGAAGCGGCAGCCGGCGGTGGGGGTGTGGCGTGGCCGCCGGGGCCGGAGTGGCCACCGGCGCAGCTAGGAGCGGGGAGCGGGGAGCGGGAATCGCCAGAATTCGAATGGCATTTATCAAATTAACCTTATTATTAACTTTGGAATTTTTTAGGGTCATCTTCCTCATATAATTAAGAATAACCAGAGCTTTTATTGTTGGACATAAAGGGCACACTGCTCCCCAGGATGACAATAAAAAACGGTTTTATTGCAAAGGTTTAGTCAATTCAGTTGATATGTTTGCAGTTCTTGTAAACTTGTAAATGACTTTAACCCATTGCTCATCTAGCTATGAGTAGATAGATTAGGCAGGGAGGTACCCTGCACCCGTTATACTCCTTAGGAACAAAACCCTATTCAGCTGCTATTTATTGTGTCCTATATGGAGCTTTCACCTAAATTTCGCTGAGCTTTGTATTAGCCTTGCACATAAATGCATAATTTCATATGAGACACAGCTAACAACTAAAAACATTGCCCAAGTAAAGCGTGTATTCAAGTTTCCGGCTATTCAATTTTAGCTAGTTCTCAAGGGTCTTTGCTGGTAAAGACCTGTTATCAAAACCACTGGCTAAGTAATTAAGTATACCATTAGCACATTACTGCCAGTAAAACATGTGAATTATGTCTTGTTACAAGGTAGTATCAACTGTGTTTATGGTCACAAGTTACTACAGCCAATAGCTAGTTCCACTTATGAAGCCAATTCTTGATACTCAATTTCTGTTTTTACTATTTGCTGCTTACCTGGAGTCTAATAATGTGATTTTCACTAGTTACGCTAAGACTGTCTTAATACCTAAGTGTTAATTGTGATGTTTACAGAGTGAATTACTTCCTGGGGATCGCCTTGTCTAAGGAAGATGTTTGCTCAATGATCTTTAGATTCTCCCCACTTCTGAGTTACAGTATTGAGCTTGTTATGAAACCAAAGCTTGAGTTTCTATTATGAACCTTGAAGAAGCTTGTTAAAGCGATTGTTACTTTGCTTACCCTCTTTACAATCACGCAAAAGTAGTTAATTTATGGACTTAGATCAAGAGTGGACCATGTTACTCTGCTTGATTATGCAGTTTTATGCTTCCATCTGGATATTGGGAGGCTGTTCTACACATGGGGGCCACTTCTCCACAGTATTCAGCATTCAGAAGGTAATACATTAGTTACTGCAGTAAACCATAACCGTAATACATGGATTGATCATGTTTTTCTGAACTCATTGTTAGAATACTGGCTTTTCGTAACTGGGAATACATTTGCAAACGATGAAAGAACCTTACAGTAGTACCCATGGCTGCCTTGCCTTGCGCATCGATTCATTAAGATAGGAGAAAGAGTCTTACAACATTACAACAACAATACTGGCAAGACTTGCTTGCCTCCACCTTCGCCTCCACCCACACTAGACTAAACACTCGCACTACTCACGACCTCCCGCCATGCCATGGGCTCCGTGCTTGAACTGCCATGCACGGTGCTGTGTTCCCCATTCTGTGTCTATGTCGGTCGTGATGACAGTGGCAGGCCTCGACACCTTGTCGAAAACCCTCCGGTTACGCTCCTTCCACAGAGAATGCATGGTAAGGACGGCGAAGGAGTTTAAGTTTCTCCTCTGATTTTCGGGGACGGCCTCGCTTGCACCTGCCCACCATTCGACAAGAGTGTCTTGAGGACCAGGTGTGAAACCCTCCCATTCTTGTGATTGCACTGGGAACTTGTGATATTGTTATTATTTTCTTTGGTAAAGGGCTTTTGATTTCACTGGAACCAAACTTTCAAGTCTCTAAATAGAAATGATTTCTTCCTTTCCCTTTTAGTGAAGGGCTTTTGATTCCACTGGAACCAAACTTTCAAGTCTCAAAATAGCTACGGGTACGACAGTCAATATCCGATTCTGGTACGATACTATCCCAAGCACACAGATTGAAAAAAGAGAGGAAATAATCCAATGGCGCAGATGAATTGTCGGCTCTTCAAGTATATATCATGTATGCAACTGAGATGACCATGCCCACGACAACTGTTTCTTTGTATGGTCCTAATATGCCTCCATGTTCTTGATGTGCATCTGCTATGAGCTTCATGCATGCATGCATGTACTTAGTACATGTTCCTGTGATCTTGCCCAAAATTCAGTTCCTGAGCTTTAAACCATTTTGACTGGAAAAACATATCCCAGTCTCACTGGAGAAAAAATGGTTCCTTGTGGACATCCCAGCCAGCAAGAAACTTTGTCAAACACAAAGAAAATCAACAACAATATAAGGAGAGAATGTGGCGGCGATAGACGCACAATAGGGTCCAGTAACTTCCCAAATTGGATGCAACAAGAGTTGTTTAACAACTTCTACAGGTCAAGTTGCTCATCAGTTAGCTAAGCTCTCTTATAACATGTTTAATCAGAGTTTACAGCCACACTGGATACAATAGATAGATAAGGAAACTGGTGCAGGATCGAGAGCTATGGCTGTATCTCCGACCTGCGGATCAGGTGGACTTTCATCGTGATCCAACCTGCGCTCTTGTCTACCAGCTCAAAGAGGCAGATGTCTCCCTCCTTCAGACCAACTTGCCAGAGGAAGTCCTTCCAGGCTCCAAAGATAAACCTTCCCTTCCTCGAGCCATTCCTCGAGATGTCCAACTTACCAGTCCATTCCCTCTCGTCGCCTTCCAGCAGAAGGAGGAGGCCTTTTTGCTCAGCTGGGAGGCATTCAGAAGCGTACTCCAGACATAAGTGCTGTCCAAGAATGAAAAAGAGTGTGAGCTGAGGAACGCAATCTCAGATCGATGATTGATTCAAGGTCCACATTACTTCTAATTGCTGCGTGCGCCAAGTTTTTTAGGTGAGAAATGGATTATGGGTGAGTTATGCATTGCAACGGCAGAAGCAGTGTGTATAAAGATTTCCGTTATGGAATCAACAACAAACTAGAGAATTATAAAGTTACATGTGGCCTCTGAACTCACCAGAGGGTGTATTTCACGTCGTGATCTACTGGATTTGTTCATCACTTTCACAAACACCGGAAATTCAGAGCAAATTGCCTGGACTTTCTCTTCAACTTTCTCTCTCGCTTGCCCCTTTAGAACTTTCCCTTGGGATAAACTGTAGCGACGACGCTGTGAAGGTCCCATGAAAATGTTGGACCTAGGAGGTTTTGAACCAACTTCATTCAGCTTGGGAGCTCCATATTCTAAAAAATATCCCTACTTTCTTATGGTGAGCATACAATAACCAAAACTCATATGAAATTATGGCAAATAAAAAATTGCACATGTAACTACAATATTATAACCTGATTTAGCGCAAGGGGGGGATACTGAAGCCATCTTCTTAGCCACGATCTCATCGTCATCAGAACTACTCAACTCAATGACTTCTTGGGCACAGGAATAATTTCCCGTTAGAAAAGATGATGAGGTTTTCTCAAGGATGAAAACTTCGATGTGAGGTTTCCCCTTTTTGAAAACGATGAGGTCATTCTCTTGTATGCGCTGTTTAAACACAAATTCACCCCACCCAGATTCTAAGACTATCTGGTCAGCATCGTGCTTCCTTGCTCGAACACCGTGTATCTTGTCCTCGTGGTCTTTGAGTGTAATGTCAGGTTCGAAATGGTCGACAAGTCTCAAGGGGATGTACTGCATAAGCAGAAAAAAGGGCAAGTTCAAAAAGATGAAGAGGTCCGACGTATAACAAACGCAGGCAACAAATCATCTGGAAAAGATTCAACTTACAATACAACTATCCTTCAATTTGACATTTCTTTTGCCCATGGTTTCCACATGTAGAGGAATTTCAGACCTCATTCTATGAGCTAGTTCAAGTACTCGCTCCTCCTATGCTTTGGTTAGACAACACCCACTTGACAACTTATAGCCAGCGTCGGTTGAGGTGTCAACATGTCCAGGGGGATCAGGCACCACTTGTTCTGCACATCAAGCATGTTTTTACAATGATCAGATAAACATTGCAAAAAGCATTTGACTTTATGATGCTGAATCACTTTACCTTTCATTGGCAAATGATGATCACAAGAAGCACGGGGAGGAGGAACGGCTCCAAGGATCTTGGGAGGTGGTTCAGAGGAGGATGAAGGATTCTCATGGCCGGATAAATTGGATATATTAACCTTGAAGGTGGAGTTCCCGCAATACACAAACATAATCGAGTGACCTTCTTGTATTTTATTTGCATCTACAAACTCCTGCCATCCAGATGTTTCTCCAGATGTAAAGAGAAACATGTCATAGAACATCATAATCTTAACATCGTACGTCCGGCCATCAGGAGCTTCAAGCTTGACATGCTCTCTATCGGGGATCGCAGTCCTCAGATGGCTCCCAACCTCCGGCGGTATGGGCTGTCCAAGGACAAGGAAGATTCATTTTGGTTAGGGATGCGTCTAGGGAGCAGCCGGGTGCTCCCTAGCGTTTCCTGGCAGCCACCCAGATATAGTAATTTTCTGTCCACCTTTCCAGGATAGGAAAGCATCTGGTCCCCGCTTGCCGATTCCCGCAGCCAACCATCGAGCGGGCAAATCACCTGGTCCTTCCCCTTCGCCCGATCCCTCTCCCAGCCCTGCGCGTCTTCTTTTCTCCTTTATCCTCACCTAACCCCCAGCCCCATCTTCTTCTCTCCCAAGCAAAAAAGGACAGCACGCCCCTTCCCCTCACCACTTCCAGATCCAAGAAAACCTTCATAGCCCTTCAATGGTGGCTCCATTGATGTTTCTTCTCTAGGCGCCTCATTCCTGATTGCCTTGCAAAAAGGCAAAAAAAGCAAGGCAAAAAGGTCAGATTTAGCTCATCTTCCAGATCCCCCTCCTCTTTCCCCACGATTTGTACAAGGCTTCAGTTGTGCAAAACATTGTGTAAAAAAGATGTGATGTTAAGCATGTTTAGTCTGCTGTTTAGGCAAGTTTCAGCCCCCTGATTTGGGCAAATTTAGTCTGATGTTAAGCATGATATTTCTTCCCAGTTTTCAAAATCTATTTGCAAATCTGTTGCATATGAACACATTTATAAATCTGTAGGCAAGTGCTGATAGTAAATGCTGGGGACAAAAATATTAGGAAAATATAATGCCTTAAGCTAGAAAAACAACTGAGCAAAAACAATACTTATAAGAGGATGAGAAACAACTAATCATGATCTATTTCTGATGTGTTCCGGTTCTATTAGTTGCTTATAACAGTGCAAAATAGACATTCTGTTTGAGCAAAAACAGTGCTATAATGAGGCAACTAAGTATATGTATGCACACAACTTTGAAAACTTATGCCATGGAAAAACATGAACACTTTTGAAACTTATAAGACAATGAATACTGACATCACTATGGAAAAGAAGGGGAAAACAAGGCTTTTCCCCCCTATCAGATCTTTTGGGAGCATGTGGACCAAAAACAAATGGCTTATTGAAGCAACTTACATTATAGGATTAAGCAAAAAAGCATAATGATGTCAAGGCAACTCTTGAAGAAACTAGAAAAACATTCTTCTTGGACATTTGTTTCCATTATTCCTTGGTTTCGATAGTGAAAAAACACTAGAAGAAAAAAATGTAACTAAAAAACAAGAGACAGTTGCGTAGTACAATTTACCTTTGTTGTATCATATCCTTCGCCATGATCCAAGAAAAGTTGGAAAGTTGCCAGGATAAAGTGGCAAAATTATTAGTATTTCATCCTGCAAAAGAAGGAAAAAGCCAACAAGAAAATCCATATACCAACAACTATCTCAGCTGCGAAACGTTACTTCAAAACATACTGAGCATGTCCAAAAACACACAAACTTGCTGCTGTAAAAGATGAAACCTAAAAATGTCAACTTAAGTTCTTTCTAACACACAAACATAGGTACTGAAAGCAGAAATAGTCTGAATATAAAAGAGCAATCATGCCCATAATTCTAACTTAAGTTTTTCCTAACACTAAACATGCTCTAATCTCTCTGATTTGGGAGTGAATTCCATTCTGAAGACACTTCAAAGTAGCACTTCTATGGTAGTATGCTTGCTTCCCCAAAATCAAATGTTGCATGCGTTTAAGAAAAACAAAATAAGAAAATATATTATGAAACACAAAAAACAAAAAACCTATGTTATGTTTATATGTACAAACATGATTCATTAATACAAAAAAAACCATGCATCTCCTGAAAATAATATATTGCCTAACATATATAGTTTGACTTGCCTGATTATATGGTTTGGGTTGCCAGATAGTGCACTTTGAATTGCCTGGTTATGTTCAATTGCTATCTTGTGAATCTGGTGTGCTTGTGTTGATGTGTTGTTTGCTTGCCTGAGTTTAGTGTGGTACTAGCTTGCCTCAACAACGTAAAAATTGCTTTAATTTTTCTGGTTGAAAAAATGCACAGGTTGAACATGATTGAGCTATTTTTGTGTGCTTGGGTAGGTGTGCTACTGGCTTGCATGTATTTACTGTGCTACTTGCTTGCATCCCTCTGCTGACTTGCTTTACTTTTTCCCATATTCTCAATAAATAAACAGGTTGACAATGATTGACCTGAATGAGGAACCAGCTGAAAATAATGATGATCCATTGTACTGTACACAACATGCTGCTGGAAATGCAGAAAGAATTTGTGGCGGAATGACCTAATCCCCCTATCATCCAAAGAGTCGATGGTGCTGCTACAGAAGCAATGGAGACAGATGGGCAGTCAAGTCATGGGGGCCGTGCTCCGGGTAGTACACAAGTACCTGCAGCTATAGCAGCTGGGAGTGATGCTCATACCCTTGATGGCACAGGTGCTGCAGGTGATACCGGTGGCACTGTTGGTAATGGTTTGGGTGCTGAAAATGATGATGAAGCTTGGTCACAGCCCAAGGAGCCTTACGTGGGCATGAGGTTCGACACTTTGGAAGATGCCAAGGTGCATTACAATGCATATTCCTTGCAAATGGGGTTTTCAATCAAAATGAATAGTTCAAGGAAGGATCTCAAAACCGGGGAGTTGATAAAACAACAGTTTGTTTGCAACAAGTTTCGGAAGCCTGATGTTGATGACGGAGGGCAGAAAAGATTCCCATGCTAGATGACATTGTTGAGCAAGCAAAAGATGATAATGAAGATGAGGCTATTGTCTTTCTTGATGATGATAGTAAAGGCAAAAAGAGTAGCAAGAAACGAAAAAGAGATAAAATTGTGCAAACTGATTGCAAAGCTAAGATGGTTGTGAAGGTAATAGATGGCAGATGGGAAGTGATCTACTTTGTTAGCAAGCACAACCATCCGTTGGTTGACAAGCCATGTTTGACTAAGTATTTGCGATCACACCAAGGGATCCCGCCAGAAGAAAGGGCCTTCCTTACTCATCTTCATAGCTGCAATTTAACTACGGGTATTGAACCACACCCACCTCCCCCCTATCTTCTAACTTTAAGAACCTGGACATGCCTACTGGTTGTGTGTTTCTTAGCCCATCAACAAGTACCTGTTTTTTCTTGAAACATGTCACTGATTTGCTTCAAACAAATGCCTTAGTTGCTTGATAGTGCCACTAAATTGCTTACAACAGTAGAAAAAAGACATAAAATGCCTGATTTGTTTCTAGATGCTGGACTTGCCTAATGTTTACCTGTTTGTTACTCAATGCAAAGTTCCTGCTTGCCTAGTTTTTTTATAAAACAAATTTGGTGTCAAATCTGAACTTGCCTATGGTTAGTCTCTTTGTAGCTAAAATGTACAATAGTACTCGTTTCTGGATGGGGTCAACTTGCCTATGATTGAAATTTGTATTGCTCACTAAATGCATAGTTACCCCCCTGGTTTGTTTTGTGTATTTTGCTCATGTGTTGCCTGGGGCATATGGTTGTAGTTGCTTGTATATCTTCATGAATTTCCCAAGCTTTGCATTTGAGTTGACTTGCTGAAAACAGAAAAGAAACTATTTTTGGCACTGTTTTTGTGTAGAAAAAGGATTGACCACCATTGTGACTTCATGTCAACAGGTCGTATGATGCACATCATGTCGGATTTCTATGGGACAGAACTCATTGTACCTTATGGCACTAAACACATTACAAACCTCAAGACGCTCTTGAACAAGGATGATACAAAAGAAGGGGATATGATAGAGACAGTTGCTTACTTTAAAGATCAGCAGAGAGAGGATCCAGAAATTTTTTACAAGATAAAATATGATGAGGAAGACAGGGTTGAGAATATTTTCTGGGTTGATGGTGCAGCGAGGAAGGCGTACGTGGAATCTTATCATGATTGTATCTCCTTTGACACAACGTATATGACTAACATGTACAACATGCCCTTTGCACCCTTCATTGGGATTAACAGGCATGGGCAGTCGTTCATGTTGGGATGTGGCTTTGTTAGGCAAGAGTTGGCATCGAGCTTTGATTGGCTATTCCAGACCTTCCTTGAGGCAATGCATAATGTAGCACCCACCAACATCATTACTGACCAAGACATCGCAATGGCACAGTCAATTAAAAAGGTCTTTCCTACAAGTGTGCACCGTTGTTGCCGCTGGCATATTATGAAAAAAGCACAAGAAAAGCTTGGAGCATTGCTGGGGCGAAACCCTGGCTTGTCCAAAGATTTCAACAACTGTGTTGACTTCAGCTTGACGCCGGAAGAATTTGAGGCAAGGTGGTGTGAGCTGATGATGAAGTATGAGGCTATGACTGACTCCCACTTCGAGAATCTATACAAGTACAGAGAGACATGGGTGCCCTGCTACTTCAAGCACCAATTCTTCCCTTTCTTGCAGTCAACTCAACGCAGCGAGGGGTTCAACGCTGTCCTTAAGCGATATGTGAACCCACACAAGTCCATTTTGAACTTTGTGAAGCAATATCAGAAAATCCAGACACACATACTAGTCCGGGAGGGTTCAAAAGACTACAGGACAGGACATTTACAGACTGAAATGTGGTCATCTTACCCAATAGAGAAGCAGGCGTACGGTTCGTATACTAGGGACTTGTACGAGAAGTTTCGTGATGAGTTTCAGTTGACTACAAGGTACAATGTGCGACCGCATGGTGAAAACTTGTATGAGGTTTACCCCATTCAAGAGTGGGTTGCCAAATATGGTTCTAGGGGCTATTTTGTCACGGTGGAAGCTAGTGCTGGAGACTACAGATGTGACTGCTGCAAGATTGAGAGGGACGGCATGCTTTGCTACCATATCTTGAAAGTTTTCAACCAACTTGGTGTTGATGAAATCCCAGCGCAGTACATACTTAGAAGATGGACACCTATGGCAATTCCCAACGCACCCCCTGCTGTCGAAGAGCAACCTGATGAGATGCCACCACAGTCGAAAAAGGAACTCAGGCATGCAAATTTGATGATGGATTTTGGTAGTCTTGCCCGGGTTGCTAGTGCGTCAGATGCTGCGACAGATATTGTAAAGAAACATATGCATGGTGCGCGTCATGAAATCAAAAATCTCAACATGTCAAAGAAGAAGAAACCGGCAGCACCAACAAGTGGGCCCTCTGGTGGTCCTCCACCATCAGTTGATGGTTCTGCACTACAACCGAGTAACTCTCGGGCAACTGGTGGCCCTGCGGTGCGTCCTGAAGCCCCTTCTGGACCTACGCAGCAGCGACCTACTTCTGCGCCACCACCGAGAAACACTCAGGCAACTAGTGGCCCTGCAGTGCGTCCTGATGAACCTGCACAAACCTCTTCTGGACCTAGGCAGTAGCGACCTACTTCTGCAACGCGGAGAAAAAATGCACCAAACCTAACTGGCAACTCTATGAGTGAGGATGGACACCAACAAACAGCATTCAGAGCTGCAGCAATGCAAAAAGGGGTTGTACCACTACCCATGAGCCCTCCCACACAAGGCTGCTGGTCTGTACAGCAACTGTCAGGATATGTGCCACTGAACAGTGGAGCAGCGCCGCACCTTTCAAGGGGCTCAACAATGACAAGGCATGTCCAAGCGCTAAGAGGAGCTGCGCCATAACTTTTGATGGATACGGCACTAGCAAGAGGGCCTGCGCACCTCCTATGGGTCCTAGACCAGCAATTTGGCCTGCACCACAAACTATGGGGGCTATACAACCACCGCGGGGAACTAACGCAGCAAACACAACCTATGTGGCTGGTCCTGGACTGGCACCATTGCCTGCGTCAGCAGCAACACTGGATGGCTGGATTGGGAAGCATCCAGGGTCTTCAACAACACAAGAAGAAAATGTCAATGCAATTTCATCTCCTATTGCGCAAGCTCCTGGTGGATATGCGCACCAGCCGCTCAGTATGGCATCTCTACATGCAGCTGTTGCGGCCGCACAAGGTACTACGATGGTTGAACCACAGTTTGGAAGACCTGCTACCACACTTGGCCATGCAATTCCTAGAGACCCTCCAAAATCAACAACAAAAGGGAGGGCAAGTCAAAAAGAATTCAATCAGCACTTGAGCTGCATCCGAAGAGAAAGAACAAGTGCAGCTATTGTGGTTCTTTTAACTGCAATGGTGCAAGCTGCCCGACCAGATTGGTGTAATGGTCACACAGTGACCAGATGGCTGAAAAGATGTGTCAAATGGCATTGACGAGTTAAACTATTTGTGGGTCTGTATGTTTGAACATCCTAAACTATTATTTATGGTTTACGGTTTCTTGTGGCTGACTTGCCTCACACTAGAGTTTTGAGTTGCCTGGTTATAAGTTTTGAGTTGCCTGTTGTGTGCTCTGAATTGCCCCGCAAACACCCTTGCCCTCCCCATAATAGTCGAAAATTTACATACATAAGATTCTGCAATGCTATAAAATGCAACAATTCCCTGGTTATGTAATGATCATACTATTTGTCTTTCATTCATCTTTTATGGGTTCTTCTGAATAACTTGCCTCAAATTAAAGCTTAAATTGCCTGTTTATGCAATAGAGTTGGCTGGTCCAAGTTGTTATACAGGCAACTCCTCCCCCGGCAGTCCAAAAGTTCACAAAAGAGCAAAAGAAACAACACATGCATTTACATGGATGTAGCACGCGTGAGGGGGGAAAAACTGACCTATGCTAACTTGAGTATGGTTTTCCATGGAGCCTTGTTGTTGGCGTTCTCAACCCACGTGTTAGTCAATTGTTTCCTGATGCTTGGAATATCCTCAGCTGTGAATTTTGGAACAGCCCTTGCCTCCCAACCGTTTGCTATCGTCAGAGCAAAAACATCACAGTTGAACCTAAACAAAAATTGAAAAAAGAACTGGATGCTTACTCTATGTACTATTGTGTCGCTTGTAAAAAATTGAACAAAACCATAGTTAATATGTGAAAAGAAGTGGATGCTTACTCATTATTTTGTTTTGGAACGCCGATGTTGGTAAGCCCAAACTCATCCAGCGAGACGCGGGAACTGGCGTAATGCTCTTCCCATAGAGACCGAAAACTTGCAACCATTTTTCTTGCGCAAACATCTAAAGACTTGTTTTTGAGCGTCCTCCAAGAATCAAGAGTTTCAAAACGTCGATCCCTTATGTTCACGTTAAAAATCCAGTAATGATTGCCTATTTTAGGTTTTGTCTTGTCGATGTTCTCTAACACTGGGAACATAATCTGTTAGAAAAAACAAAAATGGAGTTAGTAAAAAAATACAATACTAGAAACGGGATGTAAGCAATTTTTTCTGTGTGCTCTCACAAATTAAGAAAATGGACTGAAGAAGCAAAAATGCACATGCCGGTTTTGTGCTAGTGTGAGTAATTTGCCAAAAACAGAACATGCATAGGCAAGTTATCTACTTATATAAGCAACCAGCCAAAAATGCACAGGCAAGTTTGTGAAAAAAATGTAAGCAACATGCCACATAGAAGCAATTAAGAAATGGGCTGAAGAAGCAAAAATGCACATGCCAGTTTTGTACTAGTGTGAGTAATTTTCCAAAAACAGAAGATGCATAGGTAGGTTATCTACTTATGTAAGCAACCAGCCAAAAAATGCATAGGCAACTTATGTACTTATGTAAGCAACCAGCCAAAAATGCACAGGCAAGTTGTGCAAAAAATGTAAGCAACTTGCCACAGAAAAGCAATTTCATGAGTGTAGTCAACTTGCCCACCACACCCCCCCCCCTAAGAAATATTTACATTTGTGTGAGCAAAAGTTTTAGCATAAAAAGTCATATATAAAAAATGCATTGGTAAAAAGTAAAGAAACCATTAACTTACCATGTCTTTACGGTCCAAGCGATTCGACTTCTTGAACCGGGAAATGAGCTCCTTGCCGTTCAATTCCATGTTTTGCATCTGAACCTGATGTAAAAAAATACAGACATGAACATGACATTTTATGAAAAAAAGAAAAAGAAAGAAACGCAAAACTACACTATTAGTTGCTTCGCGTTTTCTTACCGAGAACCTGACGGGCATCACGAGCTTCTTTGAGTCTGGTGGCAAGTTCATCATTATATTTTGTATACCAACTTCCATTACATGGCTCAAGACAAAACCTTCCTTCTTCATTGAGTTTGCGAGCTCCCTGACCATGACAAAGTATTTGCCATATTCAATTACCCTTACGCTGCATGAAAAAAAAGAGGCATTCAGCTCACAAAATACTTCCATGAAATGCCTACCACCATTTCAACACATGGGGGCATGGGCATATCAAAGGAGAAACTACTTCAAAAAATAAGAATTTCACACTAAGCCAAGTTGCCTGATTCTATAAATGGATCGCTTGTAAACACAGTTTGAATTGCCTGGATATCATGACAGACCTTGCCTGGGGGAAAGTGCATTGTGCAATGGCTGACAAAAACAAATGCAGTGATATACTGTCATACCTGGTATCCACATCTGGTGATTCTTCTTCATTAATTCTTCCATGCAAAATAACTGATGCATACAATCTATTTGCTTCGGGTTTGGACATGTAGACTTTTTTCTCATTATAGTCAATGAAAGGTGACCTCTTGCAAGGAGGTGGCTTGATAATCCTTCTCTCGAATTGATGTGGATGCATCTCTCCTGAACTACTACTGCTGTAAACCTTGCTGCCTGACCCTACTTCTCCTTGGTTGGAACTTTTTTCAGGTGTTTGGTACGCATTTCCTTTTGCTTGAACACACAGTTCATCTATGCCTTCACCGTCCAACAGATAATCATCGTCGGTTATATCGATGATTGGCTGGTTATGTACTGGGAGTTCCTTGAACTCATGCTCTGTAAATGTGCTTGACCCAACATGTTGATATGTTGTGTTATCTGCAGATCTTGTGTGCAAATCATCTATGCGTAGATCGAAACTTGGTGCTGGGCAGTACTCTCTGAAAAAAATCATTTGATCTTTCGGTGTCCCTTTGCTCAAAATGTTGTTTATCTTTATTCGCTGAGCTGTGATTTGTGGAGTTGGATTGGGCATTCTTACTGTTTGGATCAACACACCTTGCAAACAGCTCACTCACATCTAGAACATTGATTTCTAGTGCATTGGTTGTCTTCCCACTAACACGCATGAATTCATGGTACCTCTCCTCCACATCAGAGAAATGGGAAGTGTTCCCCTGGCCAGTTGCTTCTACTGCTTCTGGAACACTTGTGGCCTCAGGTTGGGCAGGTATAGTTGAGCAGACAGGCAATTTCTCTAGGGCTCTTAGCAACTTTTGTTCCGAACTTTTTTCCATGGTTGCAGCTTCAGGCAGGTCTTGTATCCTATTGATCTCCGTACATGACACCGGAGGGATGTTCTCTTTCTCCTTTTTGTGTCTTGCATGATTTAATGCTGCAGCCTCGGGTGATGCGTTGAAGTCTTGCACCTTGGCCCTCTGGATACCATTGGCTGACTGCATCACATTTCCCCGGGATGGGGGAGGCACTTGACCATTTAAGTCACCTAGTGGTTGTGTTCCGCTGTGGTTTCCTGTGCTTACTAGCACTGTTGGTCCCTTCTTGAGTTGAACTGGCCTTACTTTTGTGGGGTCCAGTGTTTCCTCTGTAGAACTTGCCTAAAAAATAGCTGGTCTTGTTTCCTCCTTAGACTGAGTTGCCAGAATATGTGATCCACTTGCTTGACATTGAGAATGAAAATTACCCGACTGATTCGAATCTACTCCTGTAGGTACTGCCTCATCTCCAACTTTGCTGCACGGGGGTGCTGCTGAGCTTGATGGTGTACTCTTTACCACCTGTGTTTTGGCATTCCCATGGATTGCCTCTTTTGTTTCAGAAATTTCCTGTTGTTGCTGCTGGGGAGGACCAGATTTTTTCATGGCTGACTGCCTTGACTTTCCCCCTTGGCCGTAACCGGGATTTTCGGCACGATATGCCTGCGGATGAATTATTGTTTCATTCATCACAGATGGCTCCAATACGAAACTAACAGTTTTCTTCATCTTCTTTGATGGCGGGAGTTGTGGTAGTTGGTTTCGACAAGCAGTCTTCTGTTCTGTAGCTTCATTTAGAGCGCCAAGTTCTCTCATTATTTTCTGCCAAGTCGCCTTTGGGCATATTTGCTTGGGGTTGAATGTGAAGACCATATCCAAATCTTCCCCCTCAACAACTCTTTGAACATCCTCCTCGCTTCGGTTGCCATGGATATGTCATCAATATCCAACATTTTTTTCACTTCAAAAACAGGGAAGCGTGGTTTTGGGGAAACAACAGTTTTGAATTCTGTCATCACAAGGTCTCTGATAGATATCCTATCTGCCTCATCCAATCCTTTTGCCTTTCTGTCCCTCTTCTTTTCAATCAGAAATTGCAGCGTGCATTGTTCATCATCATCGCCGCTTGCATTTTCAGCTGCGGGATCCCCGTCCAGATCGGAGCCACCATTGCTGCCTGAACCATCGTTGCCACCTCCGCTGTCATCCTCATCATCTTCATCCTGCTTCCCCTGCCCATCATCTTCCTTGTCTTTGTCATCCCCATCGCCTTCTTCATCGTCATCGTCCTCCTTTCCTTCGTCATCTTCTTTTTCGTCATCCTCTTCTTCTTCATCATCATCATTGTCCTCGTTCCCCTCAGTTCCGTCTTTACCTCCCATCTCAGCACTTGCCCCCTTGTGGTGATCAACCGTTTGTCGTGCTCCCTGGCTACTTGATTTTCCCTGAACTCCACTTGATCGATCATGACCGTCATCGCTGTCTGAACTGCCATCGGTGTCGCTTTCATCACTACCTTCATCCCTGCCATCTCCCTCACTTTCACTGTCGGCTGCCTCGCTGTCATCGCTGTCAGAATTAAACGACTCCTCCTCACTTGGTAAGCTGTCTCTTCTGGCTGGTACTCGCTTGCCCCTTCTGTTAGACTGCCGCCTGCTTGTCTCTACAGTAGTAGGATCTGCCTCCTTTGTCCCTCATTCATCATCATCTATCTTCCCAACCCCAGTCACGAGCTTCCCAACTGCATGTGAAATTACAGAACACATATCGTGCACCAATCCTGTAAGCTTCTTTTGCTTCTGTAAAACATAAAAGTGGATTGTAGAGAACATGATAAGTGCATATCTTCTATTGAAGATTCTCAAAAAATGGTTGAATGTACAAATGGCGATAAAAAGGGGAACAACGGTGACAGGAAAAAACAAGTGCTAGATAAACTTACTGATTTGTCATATGACTCGGGCAATCTTGCGGCAACAAATTTGGTGATGTGGTCCATACTGCCAAACAAGCTATCATCGGCACAACGGGAAAACTCCGTCTTGAGCTGATGGTTTTATAGCCAAAGAAGATTAAAAAAAACTATGAGTGACAACAATTCTGGCACTCCCATATCAAAAAAGACCTGAAAAAAATGAAGAAAAATAGTACTACTAATAGTCTGAAAATTCCTGCAACCATTATGCCACTTCCCCTGTTGCCTACTATTAGTTGATACTGTAATCAACAAAAAATGAAGAACTAGTATGCAACTTGCTAGTTTTCAGAACATAAGTTGCTTGTGTTGTTGTGTAAATTTGCTACTTTTCAACATGTAAATTGCTCAGACAGAAAAAAGAGCTAAAAATGTACTACGGAAGCTACTATTAAGTACAACAACAAAACAAATCCTTCATGTGAACATTATCCAGTTGTGTGCATGGCAAACGAGAGAAGGTTCGAATAAGTCTGATAACTACTTGGACATACTTGAAAATATATGTATGGCACTTGCCCAAAAAGATACATTACCTTGCTTGCTCTTTGAAAGTGAATTGCCTACTCTAAAAAAATGGTAGCGTTTCCTAAAAACAATATGACAATGATATGTATACTAAAACAGAAAAATTCAGTTACCCGCAATTGGCCATATTCTCCTGGAGCCTTCCTGTCCTTCTTGACAACTCTGGAGATTAAATCTGAATTCCAAACTGAAACCCTTGGTACCAAGTTCGGGATTGGCTCATTAACATCCAGAGAGTCTAGGTACAACAGCTGCGTAGAGACACGAAAAAAGAACAGAAAGTTTAAGTTAGCTAATGATTGCAAAAAGAAAAGAAAAGATAAGTAAACAAATGGATGCTTGAAAAAACAAAAAAGCTTGAAGCACTTACAACAAGGTGGAAAACACAACAACAAACATCCTTCTTGTTGGCACGCCCCGAAGTGAACGCAAGCTTTAATTGATCAACAACAAACTGACATATATTGGTTTCCGTTATTCCATTGACATCCATGACCGCCGGGAAGCTCTTTGGGGAAATACTCAAACTAGTTGAAGGGGCAAGGAAGCACGAAAAAACAAGAGCTAGCCAAGCGCGGAAAAAGTCATCATCATGAGATCCTCCCATGTCTACGATCATCTTGCACCATTCTGTGAGGGTTGGGGAGTTCTTGGATGTGATGTTGTAAATACTGTACATTGCCATTGTGATTTCAGGCCGATTCTCGAAGCACACCTTCCTGCCCCTGTTGGGAAAACCCCATATCCTACGGACACTTGCGGCATCTACAAGAATCTTCCCCCTTTCTGGAATGACTATCTGTGAAATCTCCGGGTCGTAATGCTTCATTATCCACTGGCTAAAATCTCCGGGCATGCCACTCGCTGCAAGGTCCAGAATGCCACCAAATTCTTTCTCGATGATGACACTCTTTTGGTCAGGAACCAAGTCCTTGTTCAACTTGAAGAGCCTTGCAGGGGATGCCCTGTTCCTACGACCCTATTGCGCATAAGGAAAAACAGAAACAGGGGATTAGCAAAAAAGGAAAAAGGTTCATCACAACATAGGCAACTTAGGCAGCATTGTTGGGCAACTGCTCAGTGAAACTGACGCAACTATGCAAAATACCTCAGTTCCTCCCGTCTTCTGGCGTTTTGCTTTTGGAGGCTGGTCGATGTCTGCACCTTCAACATTTTTATTCCCAGCATCTGCAGCTTGGCTCTCATTACTATTCTCATTACTAATGATATCATCAGGGCGCTTCCCTCGTGAAACAACTGCCTTAGTTCTCATACGCTTGTACCCAGTTATTGGTGCACTGCTCCGTGGCTGGGAGATGGAAACCACATAAATCAATAAAAAAATGGGAAAAAACAAACTCTGTTATGTACAGGAAGAACATAAAACTTCCTGAGCATGTGCACACCTGTGCTTGATGCTCTTCATTTCCATGAGATGCAAGGTCGTCATGACTTGATCCAGCAGGTCCATCCTGTTTTGACTTATGACTTGTCCCAGCCATCTATTTTCTGCTGCATATTTAAAGGACAAACAGTGAGATTCATCATAAAAACACAATTAGAAATGATTCTGAAAGAACTCTATATCATCCAACGAATTTCGTTTGACTAAATTCTTACTGAACTTAATAAACAGCAACTTACAAAAGGTGGGCAATGAAAAGGGTTGTAAACTATCTGATTTTCACTATATTACAACTATCCTATAATTGGCCCTATTACCCTCCCTCTACATGTCCTACAAAATCTGAAACAAAACAAGGCACCTAGAACAGAAAATCACAGAATGAATTCTCGTGAAATGCTTAAAACTGTCCTACAAATAACCCTATTAACCTCCCTCTACTGGATTACTTCCTACCTCACACACACACAAAAATCACATGTGCATTTTCCATTGCTAAATCATTACTTTCCTGCACTAAAAATCAAAACACACCGTCAAACCCACCTTCGTAGGCGACACACGAACCATATCAAGCAAGTCACTAGCAAAAACAAGGGCAACATTAGCATGGGAGAGGCATTACTGTCCTACACTAAACCAAAAACACACTTTTAAAACAACTTCGTAGGTGACACGTGAACCATGTCAGGCAAGTCACTCACGATACAGGGGCAACATTGACATGAGAGAAGCATTACTGTCCTACACTAAATCAAAACACACTGTCAAAAACACCTGCGCAGGCAACATATCAAACAGTATCAGGCAAGTCACAAGCAAAAAAGGGCAACATTGACAAGAGAGAAGCATTATTCTCGTACACTAAATCAAAAACACTGTCAAACCACCTGCGCAAGCAACACATGAACCATATTCAGGCAAGTCAGTCGCCCATCAGGATCAACCTTCATCATCTACAACACCAGAAATCTACAGCCCCAAGGCTTGCCTTCGAAACCTACTAATCCTAGTTCACCAGTAGCCTAGGAACACGAAATGCTCTGTGTCGTCGTCCAATCTCCAAATTAACGAGTGCTCCAAACAATTTCTACCATCTGCTACTTGATTTCATCAACTTAGTCAAACGTGGAGGAGCACGTCGACCCGCCGCGATTCGGCACCTCTGCAACAACCGCACGATGGCCGTACGCGCGTCGTTCCTCCTCTGTCCGCGGCGGAGCGGCAGAGCGCATCGATTTGGACAACCTAAACGCGGAGGACCGGAACAGATCGATGGGCATACCAGGTATTCGCGGCGATTTTGCCCCTCTGCGCCAACAGAAGAACGGATGCGCATGCCGTTCCTCCTCTGCCGCGTCTCCGGTGCTGCTCCTTCTGACGCGGCCTGCAGCGCGTCGTCTCTCCTCGGTCGCGTCTCCGCCGCTGCACCGCCTTCCTTCACACCGTGCCCGCAGTCCCGCCCTCGCTCCGGCGGAAGACAACCGCCGAATCGCCGACACGCCGCCGGCTGCTCTCGCGCTGGATTTGGGGGATGGGTTGGGGGGATTGGAACGAGATCCGCTCCGCTGCGCTCGGGGGCAGTTTCGAATGGAAGGGATGGGAGTGGAGAAGAACAGGAGAGGGGAGCCGAGACGCAACCGCACTGAGAGCCAACGGGTATCGACACGAAGCCACGACCGGGGGACACCTGGCGCGCGCATCGACGGTTTTGCCCGTCTCCACTGGAAACGCGCGTGACCGCGAGATCTGGATCGGACGGCGCACGAGCCCGAGTGCTGTGTAAGACAGATTAGCAGCCGACCACTTTTTAGGATTTAGGTTTGGTTAGAGATATAGGATTTGTCACACACAACAATTCATAATGATTTGTAACAGTAGTAAAGATTTTGGTTACACCGCTTCTGTGCATTTAAAAACTAAGGAGTGACGAATACATCGTGCATCCTACACAATATATAGCTTCTATTCTTGCTAGGTGAGATGTTTAATATCATCCATCTATGAGATATTGCGAATCAACAAAGATTTATCTCTACATCGCATTTCGTGACTTTGCTGATCCATGATGCCATCGCTCCCAACCTATATTTTCGCTTAAACAAGTGCCATATATTATTTCCAATTCATCTGCATCAGGTAAACTGAGTAATCTCTAGCATAAAGGAACTTACTAAAGGTCCAACACGTGCTACTCCATGATGGACCATTAATTACTTAACTTAAAAAATGCATATTGTTCGCATGCATTGGCCATTTGGTACTTGTAGGATGAATGATACAGGAGTTAAGACCAGAGCCAAACGTTTCTTTTCAGTCAAAAATTTCAACACCCGGACACCACCCTCCCTCCCCAAAAACAATTGAATCGTCGATCTGCGCACACACCGCACAATGTGGCTAAGATATAAAACAAATTGCATCAGGGTGTGAACGGGGGAGCTACCGAACCCGCCAATAATAACCTAACTGAAACAATTCTACTATCTTGGATCTGCGCGCACGGCAAAAATGGAGCTACGAAACGAAACCAATCGCACATTCTTTTGGAGCTTCCAGCACCTCAAAACCTCAAATTGGAAGGAATCAATGCAATGGAAGGGAAGGGAAGGGGGTAAATGAGCGGCCCGGAACTAATTGAAGGGGATAAATGGAGCTCTCACCGCGTGGTCGCGGAAGCCCTCTGAGGCGACGATGACGAACTGCTTTCTGTCGCCGCCGGCGTGGTTCCAGTAGAAGTGCCGACTCCACGACGCGCAGTCCTCGCAGTCGCCGTCGCCGTCGCCGCCGCTCCAGCCTGCCACACATGGATAGCAAGCAGCGGTAAGAAGCAATCGGGAGAAGGGAGACGTTTTTAGCCTGCCCCGGTACTAATCGAGGATGATCTGAGTGGTGGCTACCTGCTGGTGCTGGGTTGACCCCGGCCATCGATCGCCGCCGCCGCCGGCGAGGTCGGTGTGGAGCGTGGAGAGGCTGAAGAGTGAGTGTGAGTGGGGAGGCCGAGCGTCGACGCTCCGTGTGTGCGGTGTGTTACTGTGTACCCAACGCGGCTGCTCTTCTGGTCGAGACGTGGGGCAGTAACTCTCTCGTCAATTATCACCCACTTGCACTGCAAAATGGATATGGACTTTGTACTTCTTCTTTTTCTTTCTCAAAGAAAAGGTAGAGTCAATTACACTACTGGTGCTAAAACTTGACGTGAAAGATCACTTCAGTGCCAAAACTTGCGGCATATATTGAATTGGTGTTATGACTTGGCTTTGACGTGCATATACGGTGCAATTCGCACTTGTTTACAGACATAGTGCCGACTAGGCGCGCCATATGGTGTGGGACCCACGGTCAGCCATTGAATGGTAGAGATAGGGCTTGTGGCCTGTTATTTTGTAAATCCCATCGAAATTATTTTTTCTTGCAAAAAGGCCATTGCCATGTGTCGATCCATCTGTCAGCGAGCAAATTATGTGCAAAAATGGTGGCTGATGTATTTTGAACCCGTGATCTGTAGCATGGATACGCGTCTGCCTAACCAATGGACCGAGAACCATTTTTCATACTAAACGGATACGCACTCTATATACTCGGTTGATCTTAAGTGGGCTCGACACCCTACTGACCATTTTGCACTGTTATTCGTTACAAAAATTATAAATTATATGCAAATTATAATTGTGCATTATAAACAAAATAAACTGCAGAATAAAAATGAAAACTTTTATAATACATAACTATCTTATTAAAGGCATGAAAATTTTAAATATATATTATCATTTATTTAAATATATAGAAAAACAAAAAATACTTTGATATTTTTATTGAATATGAAAATTACTAGCACAAATACCCGTGCGTTGCAACGGGACAAAAAATGTGTCTTTCAATTTTAAGGAAATACGCATTTCAAAATCCAACCAATTGCACCATTAAAAAAGTATATATTTTGATTCCATTGTAATTTATTAATTATTTTAGCTATTGTTGTCTTATTTTCGTAATAGTTGGGCGAGCACAGGGTGTGAAAGGCCCAGGTCGAGCAACATGCACGACATGATGATCTCTTCGTTGGGACAAACCTCCATACAATACCAACATCTTATGGTCTACGCGTTTATCCTCTCGAAAATATGCTTTTATGGTCTACGGATTTAATTTCAAAAATAGAAGGATTTTTTCACGGAGCAAATTTTTTTTGAATGGATGAAATTTATTTGATATTGCGTGATTATGTCACACAGAGTTGCGGGAGAGATGGTAAAATGGAGTGGAGTGCTCCCCCCCCCTCCCAGCCAGCGTGAGAAAGATGCTCTATTGTCTCATTCTCTCTACTCTTCATCCCTCCGTCTCCCGGTATCCCCTCTGTATCTCAGCAACGACATCGGTGACATCCAGAGTTGAGGAATATCTTAGTTGTTAGCAAGCCCTAGTGTGCTACAATTACCTTCTCTGTTAAGAAATATTTAATTCTAATATTTCACTCACTTTTAATTATTGTATATGATAATGTATTCATAAGATGTGTTAGGCATGAATATTAAACTATGATAGTACGACAAATAACAGCAAGTAAATATAATCGGTGCTCATTCCGTATTCTTTTTTTTTGCAATCGATAGTACACGTAGCAACATTCAACGGCTTCTGATAGGTGTAACCATTAAAAAAAGGCAAATAGACCAAAAACCCTTACCTAGAGAGCTTCCTTATCCACATAGCAGATCCAGCAGCGGTGCAACCATTAAAACAAGCGAATAGACCAAAATCCCTGAGACAGCTCCCTTATGCACAGCAACGCTGCTCATCATTAACCCACCACCGCCAGCCCAATGGTAGTGACGCTAGTTATTCAGCATGAGGTTGTGTGTTCAATTCTTTGCACCGGCACTATTTTTCCTTCGATGTGTCTTAAATGGGCCAAGATAGGTGGGTGGCGCACGAGCTCGGCCCAGGTGGCGCATTGGGCCAGGATAAGTGCGTGACGCACGAGCTCGGCCCAGGCGGTGCAAACTCGAGCGATATGTAAAACGTATCAGGTCGGACGAGCTATTAGTACCACCTCGTTTATAACGATTTTGTCTATACAAATCGTAAAAGCGTATTACAACTGGACGGAAGCGTATTGTGACGGTGAACCCACGGAGTCAATCCGTGCTTTATTATTAGGGATAGGGATAGATTACGTGCATAATTTTCTAATTTACAATTTAACCATATGGATATTTTTAAATAATACGTGAATACTTTTATAATGTAATATTATTATGTATATATATAATATTATAATTTACATATATTTTATAAATTTCTGAAGAAAAGAATAACGCTGACGGGTGGGGTGGTGGCTACGCGCACCTCATGACTACGTGTCACTGGTTTGAATCCTAGCCAACGATTTCTACATTATATGAATATATTATTCTTAAAACATGGACACTTTTATAGACTACATGGGTATTTCATTAAAACTGTGAAGATTTATAAACTTATATAAGCATTTATCAAAATATATAGAAAAACTATTAAAGCATGAACAGTTTAATATACTACATTAATATTTTGGTAAAACTGTGAAGATTTGTTTCTAAAAAAACTGCGAACATTTTAAACTTCTGTAAGCATTTATTAAAATATATAGAAAATTTAAAAAAAATCCTAAGGCATGACACACAAGTATGATTTACATATTCGTAAAAAGATTATAATTTACATATAGTTTAGTTTTTGTTAAGAATATAACACTACAAACTGGTTTAGGGTCTCCAGCTAGCTTAAGTCCACCTCGATATAAAAAGTACATCTGAAAATATAACAGAAAATTGTTTTGGGTTCATTGGTTAGGTATGAACCCTCCACGCTGCAGATCAGGGGGTCAAATCCGGTTGGCCATAATTTATGTTTGAAAAATATTCCGAGGGGTTTTCCACAAAATAACAGGACACGCCCTATATGTACACTTCAATGACGGGCAGCGGGCCTGATGCCATATGGCACGCCTAGTCAGTTCCGTATCCGTCTACAAATGCAATTTACACTGTATATGCACGCCAAAACCAAGTTATAGCACCAGTTTAATGTACGCCGCAAGTTTTGGCACTAAAGTAATTTTTCACGCCAAGTTTTAGCACTTGTGGTGTAATTGACTCGAAAAAGTACTACTAATACGCGACAGCATTTAGAATGTGTGATTCCATCGGAAACCATAATCATTTTGGGTCTAGCCCCCTTGATTTTGGATAATCTTATAATCATAGATTTGACTAGTAGGGCATCCTCCTCGCCCGGCGGCTGGAACCCTAGCTTGTGCCGTCACCCCTCCCCCCCTCCCTCGCCTCCCCCTTGCCACCGCGGGGCAAAACCCGATCGGTGTAGGCAGTGGCAGGGCCTTCTTCCTCTCATATGGTCGCGGCAACGACGCAGACGGCCGTGTCAGCGACGTGGGTGTTGTGGCGGCAGCAATGGTTTGGCCTGGCGCGGGGTGGCGGGGCTACACGCTCCCGATCTTGAAGTAGGATGCGGCACCGCATGGTATGGTGGTGGCTGCAGTGCACAGGGGGCGGAGGGCGTCGGTGCGGGGTCATGTGTGGGCATCTTGCCGGTGCTAGTGTGGCTGGCAGCTTGCGCCCATGCTGGCCATGGCGGCTGATTTGGATAGGCCATATCCGGTGCCCGGCGTTGCGGTTGGCCCAGGGCTTGTCACCGGCTGCGGTGGTTGCCCCTAGCGTGGGCATTGCTCTGCTTTAGGTCTGTCTGTGCTATGGTGGCACCTCGGTGGGTGCACCGGTTATCGGCACAGTCATGACAGCTTTGGCGGTGGCGTGCAGCGGCGGGTCCAAGTGGTGGTGGCTCTCCATTCACCTAGGTTCGGGTCAAAGGCGCGGGTTTTCGCGCGGAGAGGGCCAGGTCCTGGGCCTCGTGCTCGGGCGGACCAGAGTGACGCCCGAGATTAGTCGGAGCTCCCGCTCCGGGTAGGTGATGGTGGGCGTGGTCCAAGGTGTGATGTTGGTGGTGGTCGGATTTGCGTTGCGTCGATGTGCGGATAGTCTCCGGTGGCAATGGAGATTGTGTCATGTGAGCTCACCTGGCAGGGGCTCGGGGTGTTGGGAAACATAGTAGAAAAACAATTGCACCTACAATCATCCAAGATCAATATGAAGATGCATAACGGGTTGGGGTCACGATCGTTGCCGTCACCGAGTTGCAGCGGAAGAAGATAGTGTCGGTGTACATCGTATTTGGGGTCCCTCGAACCGTAGATGAACGATCCCTCGTACCGCCCACGAACAGTCCCTCGAACCGAAGACCAAAAGCACGACCTCTCTACTTGGTTGCCAGCGTGCAGCCTTCACGATCTGGCAACGCTTCACCGTCCAGAGCTAATCGTCGCCGGATAATTAGAGGAGATTAGAACCACACGGGGCTTCTAATTAAGAGGATAGAAGGATTAGCCACGCTCTAATTAGTCAACTAGGACCAACTAAAACATGAACTAGAAGAACTAGAGGAGGATTCAAAACTTGTGTATCCAATAGAGCAGAAATCTCTAGTATATATATGTTGGAGGAGTAGGAGAGGGCAATATTATTTGACTGAGATTTAGCAATATTATTTGATAAATAGCCTTGGAGATACCCTAATAACCACTACAAATGCTTAAAAGAGGGCTCGCTGGACGGAGGAAATGAACTGTGAAGGGAATCAAGTCAGGAGTGATATTAGCGTTCGAGTTGGCCGCAGACTATTAACCGTTACCAAAAAAAAACTATTCACTGTTGCATGCTGGATTAGGCCGCACACAATTAGGTAACCATGACGAGAACGAAAATTCCCCAATTTTTATGACTGTTGCCTTGGAAAATACAGTCTAGTTCTGGTTCATGCTCCTGAATTATTATGAATGAAAATCTCTATTCCTAATATCTGAGTACGTAAGTCGTTCGTTCGTATATCGTTCGTTCACCCTTCCATCGATCTCCTCCCACCAGGCGATCTCTCCCCCCATCAATTTTTTTCCTCCCTCCAAAAACCAAGACCGGTTTTAATTCATGCATCACGAGAACCAAACCAACCCTTCTGTCCCCTTTCATATAAAACACCAATCCTTCCATCCTTCCCTTCCATATACGACGCTAATCAAATCATCATCATCCGTAGGTCGTTTCCTTCGTTTGTTGGCTCCTCATCTCGATAGATCCCACCGATTTTGTTTATCCCAATCGATTTCTTTCGCTCCCCACCTTCCGGTTTTACGTGACTTGCCTAAATCTATCGATTCCTTCCCCTCCTCACCGATTTTTTCTGCCGAGAAACAAAATCAGCATACAATCCCTCGTATTCCTGTAAGGTAAGTTTCTCCAGAAAAATTAGGACAAGATACGATTTGATTACGTGATGCACTAGGTAAAAGGAGCGCTGCCTCCGACCAGACTAGACTGCCCCTCATCTATACTACTTATATAAAAGAGCAAATATTATTTTCTTTAAGTGCACCCCACAAAACGTACGCAGATACATTACCATCGCATGATTAGTCCTACTAAACTCAATCTAACGGCTAGCCTTAGCCTAATCTGTTCTCTGCGTGCACTTAGCAATTTACATTGACTGACCGTACTCCACCGCGGAGAAAAATATGAAAGTCCACGCCTGGTTAATTAGGAAACTATAATCATGGACACATCCTATTAAAAAACTAATCACGGGCGCATCTAATTATTAAGAAACTAATCACAAACGCATCGTATTATTAGGAAACTAATCACGGACACATCTTATTATCAGAAAAATAATCACGCATCCTATTAGGAAATTAATCACAAACGCATCTAATTATTAGGAAACTAATCAAGGACGCATCCTATTAGATAACTAATCATGAATGCATCTAATTATTAGAGAACTAATCACGAGCGCATCCTATCGTCTCCTATCAGGGAATCGCGATTGCGAGTCGCCTGCCGTCACCAGCCCACCACCCACGCGAGACAGAGTAGGAGACACGCGAGGAGGAGCTGCGGCTTCCTCCGAACACACACACGTGTCGTCGCCGCTTTCGTCTTCTGCCTGGAGGCCAGACCATTTTTCTACTGACTGCAACGACTCCGTCCACGTCCTGGCATGCTTTCCGGGAACCACCGGCGTCCGCGTCGACTTCAACTCCATCCACAACTCCCACGCTGACAACCACCCACCGCCGACGCCCTTCAAGTGAGGGCAATGCTGAGTATCCTGGACTAGTATAAGCGGGCCAAACAAATCGAGTGGGGGCATTTGCCCCCACAGCCATGCATGTAGATTCGCCTGGTCCCAACCATCGGCGTCCCCAGGGCGGTGCAGGTCTCGGCCACTGCGCAACAGGTGAAGCTAATCACGGCCCCATCTCACTCGCATGAAGCCACCGCCGACTCCCTCAGCTCTGATGCGTGTTGCTCTGTTGGACACGCTTGTCCAGTACTCATGCGTGGACGACGTCGTCCAAAGACATCCTACCTTTGTCGGACGCTGGAACTCCCCACGCCCCGGTGCGTCGAGGCCGCCACCTCAAAGCTAGAAGATTGATTCACCTGCGTCGACAACGCCGCCCAGCTGGTGAGAGGACATGGTCGCCACGGCCGCTCGCAGTCCTGAACGACGGAGACGCTCGCCTTCACGCGAACGCGCCGCACGCACGCACTAATCAGGTAAGTACCGAGTGTTGTTTTTTACTGTCATCGCTACCTCGCCGGTGGTGACACATCTAGAAGTACAGGAACCAGAGATGAGACAATGAGAAACAGAGGCGCGCTGGAGCATACACAGTTGGGTTTCAGGCAACCAATGTCCTTTTTCTTTCTTTATTTTTTCACTGATTTTCGTGTACCTGCAACAGACATCCCTGTTTTTTTAAGTACTGACTACCGGTTATTACATGGCCAACTCACGACTACATAGTGAACTCACAGACAAATTCGCTGAACCAAGACCTTACTTGCAGTCATGAAATTACGTTTCACTGAAAAAACCCCAGAAGTTTGCATAAGTTTTAGTGAAAAAAAACTAAAGTTCGCATAAGTTCTACTAAAATATCTGAAGTTTGCATAAGTGTATTTGTTTGTCCAGCAGATACATGGCAATTGCAATTTTACATGAGCATTTTCATACCGTCCTTATCTACAGTTGAGTTAACATGTTTTCCTGATAGAAAACTTGAACCACATACAATTGAGTTGAGTTAACGAGTTGGGAATACGAGATTGTGTATTTTATAGGAAAATTTCAAATTTATGAATAAATTATCTTGTATTAAGTTTAGTATAATGTGTTAATCCAAATAGACGTGTGTTGCACGTGCACACTTATTAGTTCAAATAGACGTGCGTTGCACGTGCACACTTACTAGTCAGTACCTAGCAACCCTAATCTCAACCCATGCTTCTAGCCAGTCCCGGTTTCCATCCTATCATTTTGTTGCGGCTTTCTCATGGTACTTTCGTTGATGGTGGGCGCGCAACAAGACCTCGTCGCCGGTGGCCAGACGGACTCCTCGTCTACGGCGGCGGCAAGACAAAACCTCGTCGCCTGTGGCCGGACGGACTCTTTATCTATGGCGGTCGCGCGACGGAACCTTGTCGTCGGCAGCCGCGCAGCCACTCGGCAAAGATGCATCGATCGAGCTGCTCGATCTGTGGCGCTGCACTACCTCACGTCATCGAACTGCCGTCCAGTACGGTTATTCCGGTGTCGGCTCACGTGATATGTCCGTCGAGGACTCTTCCGATCATGATGATTGTGAGATGAATACCAAGACGTGATATGCCCATGTTGCAGGGGCCTTCCGATCACTAGCTCACGTCGTGCATAGTCCAGTGGTAGGTGGATTGATCGACTCCAGACTCCGATATGCTAGGTGTTCGTTTTAGACTTTTGCTATGCCAATGTCTGACGATAGTATTAGTTCTACAACACAGGCAATTGGAGTTGGCACTTAGCAATGAGCTCATGTGTGTTCGCCAAAATTACTAGATGCATCTTGACTGCCCCCGCCGATGAGGTCTTTCAGGAGTCCACCCCGCCGGCCGCCAGGGACAAGGTCTCGCCCATGAGGTTTTTCGGTGCAGCCACCATCTAGGAGCAGGACGACAAATCCATCTTATATGTATATTATGCCTCTTGGATATAGTTTTTTGTGTCCTAAATTTGTTGAACCACCCAGTATTTTATGCCTCTTGGAGAATCCTGTCTCAACCTTTGAGTTTGCAGGTTTTATTGCAATCAAGAAAATTGACTTATGGTCACAAGCATGAAGAGTTTAACCTGTTAATAAACTCATATGTATGTTTGTATGAATTTTCGAAACATTCATTTTCTTAAAACACACAGGGTTTTTGATGACTGAGAAAGGGTCAGTTATCTCAACACCATGAGCTATTACCACTGAAAAGAATCATGCTATAGAGTGGCATGTTTTCAGAAATGATGTAAAAGACAAAGCTTAACTGATTATTGGGTTTGAACTTTAGATATTTTTTGAGGCACGCATAAATATAATATGACATTGATGGTAGAAGTTATGTGAATATGATTTTTTTATAAGAAGTTTGATTCTAATGATTTTGCAGGAGCTTGATTGGTGATAATTGTTTTAATGGAAATTATGTGCTGATTATTGCTTGCGATGATGCATATTGCTATGATGGCTAATCAGAATGATCTTTCATATTGCAACCTGGCAAAAATATAGCTCTGGGATATTGTATGATAAAAATTAGTGAGCTTAACTAAAGAATTTTGCAACTGAAAAAAAATTAGAAGTCATGAGAAGGTTGAGATGTCATTCAGTTGCATCACGTGGTGAGATCGAAGAAGATTTTTGCGAGTGTTATTTTTTTATATCACACGAATTGGTGGGTAAATGAAATATATATGTCAACACTGGTTCTACAATCCCTTTTTATGATTCTCTTTCGTTTCTTTTATTAAAGATTTTATTATTATTCTGTGTACATATTTTAATAGGATGTCAAACATCCGAGAGTTTATCTATATTGTGTATTGCACCAGATCTCCAAGAAATTGTGACATGTGTGCAGAACAAAGATGCTTCAATTTTATCATATGCAATATGTTATACCTATTATTGATCCTTCCTTGACAATTTTTTGGAGGTATAATATAGTTTCCTATTACTGATTTGACGGTGCGGAGCAGTGGCAGCGGTAACATCTGTTGGCCGATTTGGAGGGGAGCAGAATAACGGTGAGCAGCATAGTGTGGACTGGCTGGTCAATGTTAGACAATAGAATCGCCCCAACATTGGCCAGACCGACTGGTTTGAGATCCTTCCATGCCTTCCTAACTATCTTGAAAAAAAGTCCTAGAGGTTTAGAAGAACACTAGAGATTTTATTTTTCAGGTTTTCAATGCTAATACACGTTTCTAAGTTATATAGTGCAAGCAGTTGAGTTGGCTTGAACTTTCATATACTCCCTCCGTCCCAAATTACTTATCCCTGAAATGGATGTATCTAGAACTAAAATACACATCTAGATACATCCATACGTGCAACAAGTAATTCGGGACGGAGGGAGTACAAGTGAAGGTCCTTCTCGAGCGTGTGCATCTTGATGTAACATCATGTAGTTTGTGATGCTGAATCAGTGTTTAGTAGGACCAACTTAGTGCATATGTATTTTATGTGTACTGACGTGATGCAAATATATTCATGTGTAACGCCAGACAAGGTACAAAGGTAATGTAGATTCAGTGTAATGATTTGATTTTGAAAAAATACTGTGTGTCCTTAGAAAATTTGATGTTCACAAAGTTTGTAATGACAAGTAATGTATGTAAGTGTACTTTATCATACGAATGTTGATTTCCATATGATATTTTCCCCATTATCAATTACTCGAGGATGCGACTGAGTACAAAACATGATGGTGACTTGGTCAAAATCCATTACATCTTTTTCTGTCATCAACGACCAAAAATATTACAATTACAGTTATCTCCTTAAAATTCAAAATGGGTGTGCTGGTGGGACAGGGATCCCTACTGCAGCGGCCCTCATGTCAGTGGCCCAACTACATCTTGCAATACATCAGGGGAGATGCTTCCATGGTGGTGGGGGGATTCTGAGCCTGCTATGGCATTGATAGATTGAGAGCCGAAGATGGAAGAAGAAGAAAAGTAACGATTTAACGATAAAAAGTTGACAATGCTATTGACGTGCATACAATACTAAACATATATGGTTAACCACAATTGTTGTCAAACTATTAGAATATATTATCTATGCCCCCTTTACAATGCACGGGCAATTTCCTCATTAGGGTGAGGCTTAGGGGGGTGGGCATAGCTGGCAGGAGCGACTCTAAAACTTAATCAGTGATGATGCATGGGGTGCGGGAGGGGGGGGGGGGTTATCCACCGGGGTGAGGCTTAGATGGATGTGTGGGCCGACAGCCAGCATGGTGGAGGAGGTCGAGGGGAGGGTGGGGTGGCGATATCCGCCGACCCAGTTGGGTGCGTGTGGGGGTGGAGGCAGGAGTTTAGGCCTGGGTAGACCATGGTTGAGGAGGAGGAACCGTCGCGAAACAAGAGGGAGAATGTGTGACGGTGCATGGGGTATCGGGGGGGAGGGTCGGAGTTGTTCATCGGGCTGAGGCTTAGATGGATGGGTGGGGCGGCAGCCAGCATGGTCGTGGAGGAGGTCGAGGGGAGGGTGGGGCGGCAATATCCACCGGCGGGGGGGGGGGGGGGGGGGGGTGGGGGTGGAGGCAGGAGTTTAGGTCTGGGACTCTAGGTAGGCCATGGTTGAGGAGGAGGAACCGTCATGGAACAAGAGAAGAAGGTGCGGGAGGAAGAGGAATGAACAGATGACGGCGTACTCCTAACCGTTGGATATTGATTTGATAGACAAAGATAAAAGTGACAGGTGCGAAGAGATTTTCAGGTACCTGACATATAGGTGCCCCGACTGATTTATTTTCAATCATTTGCCCATAGCAACGCACGGGCATTTAACTAGTTCTCTAAATATTTTTCATCCGCAAAAAGAAAGAATTATTATGTTTTTTTTCCATTCCGACACAGTCTACTACTTCCTCTGCTCCATAATATAAGAGACGGACGGAGTACATCTGATTTTAAATGTAAAACGCTTTTGTCGAGTAGAAGAGGATGTATTTCATTTCATATTTTCTCTTTGTTTTTGTTTATCCACGAGAAAAAAATAGAAAAATAAGAAGGAAAAAAGCAAGTCCAAAGTCGAAAGAAGTTTTCTTTTTGCCTGTCGCTCCTCTGACTCTCAAGTAGCAGAGCAAGGTAGCCGAGTCAGGGAACAGGCCGCGCGAGAGTTAATTGCATGTTGGTACTACACTTCAGTATCTACTCATGAATTGGTACTATTATTTAAAAGTTTTGCAGTTAAATATCAACTCAGGGCCTTTTTTCATGGTAATATGTGTCTCATTCAAATAAAAAAGAATAAAGTACAAGTCACGTAAAGACCGACATGACAAAACTGAAAAGATAGCAGAACATTTCTGAGCTTGACACCAACGCCCGTCACCTGCCTCCGGCTCCATTGCTGATATGCAGCTTTGCGGACCTCCGAAGTGGCTCACTAAAAGTGAAGCCCTTACCGTTGAACGAATCAGATTCGAGGCAACACCCCAGACACGCCATCGAACTCCAGATCTGACACCCCACCATGACTAAACGCTGAAGGAGGAAACCATATCTGCCATCCACGAACCACGAGCCCAGCACATGCTCCGTCTTCCAGATGTCGTCGATGCAGACCACAATCTGCATCCGCTCCTGGACTACCTCCCAAGCTCCGCGCCAACTTAGGGCCTAAGTGTTTCAAAACAATCTAAACTGCGTATAAACGCGTATTGACGCTGTATCTGACCGCCGGGGCCCGCTGTTAGGGGCTGATGTGGCATGCTCTTTTACAAAAAGAACCCTTACCTTCTATTTAATCATGCACATATCCTCTGTTTGTCAAAAAAATATCTTGCCGCAAAAAATGTTTTTCTCAAAAATGACGGCACGCGCGCTTGCTGCCGGGTTTCGAACTCACGCCGTGCGGTTGGAAGCATTAGCTGGCTGCTGCTGCTCCTATTGCTTTAACAGGGACGCCTAAACATTTTATACCTTGCAACGTTCGATTTTTTTTACGAAGTACAAAAATGCGCGCCCGTCCGCCGGAAATCGATCCGCGCCGAGTCGTTCGCAGCGCGCGCTCGCTTGCCTATCAGTCAACTCGTTCGTATTACGTCTTTAAACTCCGAGCAGTTCCGATTTTTATATGATATAAAAAATATTATCTGACATTAAAAAAAAGTTCATCACGTCATATAATTAAAAATATGTTCATTGCATCATATATTAAAAGTTCATCGTATAAAAGCGTATCATATATTAGAAAATGTTCACCACATCTTTTAATATATATATTAAACATTTGTTAATATACAATGATCTTATTTAAATATATGATTTCGTATTACAGAAATTTTATCATTTATATGTTGAACATTTTATAATATACGATATCTATATACATGTGTGTATAATTTTTTCAATATACGTTGCGCACACTGCGTTCGGTCTGAAGAATACACAAGGTCTGAATAATAGACTGCTGGTCTCCGCTTTGTTTTTTGGTTGACGTTCAAAAAATTTATAATTAATCTGAAAGGTAAATAAAGTGGTTGTGCATTTAAAAAAGAAGTTCAGAACATTTTTAGAAAAAGTTGAACGCGTATTTAAAAGTTGTAAATGTATTTTATAAAATGTTCATCATGCATTATAAAATTTATTACGATAACACAATAAATTTTACTACATGTTATCATTTTTTCGAGTAACTGTGCATTAAAAAATACAACAAATATATGCAGTAACTCTGAGTTGGGCATATAATTTTTTTAACTGTGTATTTGAAAATTACAATGAGGATGCATAATAATTGTGCATGCATGTGGTCCTGAGTGAAGCCACATATTCTTACATTTGTTTTTTTAATGCACATAAATTTTAGAAAAATGTTCATGCTTGGCACTAAATAATACTAACCTACATAAAATATTGCCGTGCGTGGGTTCTAGTGTGGTGCTTGTCACTAAATAGTACTAACATATAATTGCAAAAAAACTGATAAGAATTATCCTTTTTTAGGAATATATGTGTGTGGTCCTGGGCCGCGGTTGGGCCGTCCTGCAGCCCATGCGAAAGCTGCATCTTCTAGCTCGATCGGATCTGGGATTCGTGGACGAACCAAACGGGCAGCGGGGTTTGACTCCAGCGGCTGTTCCCGTTTGGCCACCGGCGACCACGCCGCCCTCAGCCCTCGTCGCCCACACCGCCACCATCACCCACCTGTGCGCCCCACCAGCGTCGCCGACCACCACCGCCCCGGCGAGCCAGCGAACAGGAGAGGAAATGAAGGAGATGGGAGAGGGGCACCGTGCTTTGGCGAGCCAGCCGCTGCTCCGACAAGCCAGCGACTGGGCTCCGGCGACCCGGCAACGGGGCTCCGGCGAGCAAGCCCGGCAAGGTAGAGGCGGTGGGGCACAGGTGAGGCGGCTGGGAGTGATTTAATTTAAAACAAAGGTGTTTTCTACAAAAAATATGCCAAGTTGGCTCCTGGCACGCGGGTCCCAGCGGTCAGATACGCCGTTAATACGTCTTTATACGCAGCTTAGACCATTTTGCAACACTTAGGCCCTGAATTGGTACTGAACTGTAAAACTTTCGAGTAGTGGTATCAATCCGTGAGTAGGTGCTGAAGTGTGGTACTAACATGCAATTAACTCGCCGCGCGACGACAGGAAGCTGCCGCGGAGCGCAAGACCGCGCCGGCGAAGGTCGACGTCCGGCGGCCACGCTTCCGCCTTGCGCGGCCAACGGCCATCGTCACGACGCGCAGGGCAGCCCCATTCCCAAATTGACGCCAGAGTGAGTACCTAGGGTTTGCTGTCTTCTTTTCTAGTCCTGTTATTCCCGTGTTAAATACCAAAATTACCGTATCGATTTTGTACAATTTTTGCTTCAAATTTGATTCAACCGGGATTAATCGGACTTGTCGTCTCGGTCCCAAAAGATTGGGCTTCGTTGCAATCTCTACTAGTACTAGTAGCTCCAAACTTGACACATCATACATGAATGTTAGCTAGTTAGCAGGAGGCAGATTGAGAGATTTCTGATTACAAAGGAAGAAACTTCCAACACCAATGCAGAGATTTTCCCCGGCAAAAGAAAAAAGCAGAGATTTCAGCTGGAAATATTGATTACTGTCCGCCCAACACAGTTTGTGTGGGGGAGGCCAAGTTGCTTTGGCATTGATGAAAGCAATAGGAAAACATAGCTATCAGCCTTTTATCTCTGAAGAGAAGTTTGGTTTGACACAACAGCTCAGGGCCTTTAACATCAATGCATAGTCAAATTAACATAACAAGATTCAGCAATTATCTATCTAGATTTTCCAATGAAGAAAGATCCAAAACGAAAATAGCTGTGACAGAAAATCTAAATTCATTTTATCGAAACTGTTGCAGGCTTGTAGCTCTCAGCTGTTCATAGAGAAAAATGCTTCTTTTACAGCCATTACTTCGCTGTAAATTTCATGCATGCTCGGGCGATCTTTTGGTGACTCAACGGAGCATAACAGCCCAAGTTTAAGGAGTTGCAGAGCGCAGATATGCATCACTGTAGTTGGCTTGTATTCTTCTATTTTGGGGGTAAGAGTATGCTGATCTCCAGTTTTTGGCATAAGGCTGGGGTGAAGAATGTGTTCAATCTCTGAAAGTGATGCATCCACATACTTCTGGAGTGTAAGGCCATTACTGAAGGCTTCATCCGTAGGTCTTTTCCCCGTTAGCATTTCTAAAAGTATGATGCCGTAACTGTAGACGTCGCCGTCGGTTGAGATTTGACTGCCCATGCCATACTCTGCAACGATTGGAAACAAAAAGTTATATGACAAGCACTATAATAAAGTTATTATATAAAAAAACTCAATTCAGACTAGGTTTAGTTACCCACCAGGAGCAATGTATCCAATTGTTCCCCTTGGTCCAGATATGCTTGTTGAGTTGCTCTGAGCTTCAGATGAATAACCATGAATTAACCTTGCTAGCCCAAAATCACAGACATACGCAGTATCGTCATCATCAAATAGTATGTTGCTTGGCTTCAAATCACAGTGAACCACTGGTGGGATGCATTGGTTATGAAGGTATTCCAGAGCAGACGCGATGTCTACTGCTATGCATATCACTGCCCCCAAACTCAAGTCAGCATTCTTCTGGAGCTTAGCATGAAGTCGGTTTTCAAGGCTACCATTTGCCATATATTCAAACACCAGAGCTTTGAACTCATTCCCCATCAGATCGTAAGTTGAGCATGCAGTTATGACACCCACGAGATTTCGGTGCCGGATGTTCCGCAAAGCTTTGCACTCAGCAATAAAGCTATCCAATGCACCATACTGATTAAGTTTGAACACTTTGACAGCAACTGAGCTGTCTTTTCCATCCAACTGACCTTTATACACTATCCCGAATTGCCCAGAACCAACTATATTGGTTGGAGAAAAGCCATTTGTTGCTTTGCTTACATCATTGTATGTTAGCCTTTTAAACTCCGTGTATGTGTGGTCAATGGACTGACTTGATCTCCGCCTCTTCTTTCTCAAAATATGGAAAACCAGGAAAACCAGCCCTAAGATCAAGGCCAATGCAACAACAGCTGACAGAGCTGCCAACAATGGAACAATGAACTTGTGCTTTCTCTGAGATGCCGAGGTGGAGCACCTGGGCAAATCGTTGAGTTGAACATTTGAACAAAGAAGTGCATTTCCTTGGACAGAAACACTACTTCTGTTAGCAAAGGCTCCACCTATCGGAACTGGCCCCTCAAAATTATTGAAGGACATATTTAGGTATTGCAGCGAAGTAAACGTCTCAAGGAATTCTGGTATTGTACCGGATAAATTGTTTTGGGAGAAATCTAATGCTTTGACACCCTTGAGGTTTGCCAATGACTGTGGAATGCTTCCTTCTAGGAGGTTCCCGTCTAAGTGCAGTGCTTCCAACCGGATACATTCACCAAGTGCGGATGGGATTTTGCCTGTGAGTTTGTTGTGCGAAAGGTTCAAGGAACCAAGGTTTATCAAGCTACCAATTTCTGGAGGTATGGAGTCTGTGAACTGGTTATGTGATAGGTCAAGCAACCAACTCAGTTGATTCAACTTGCTAAACATGGGCCCGTTGATGCTCCCGTTGAGGCCATTGCTGGAAAGGTTTAGTGCTACCAATTTCTGGCAGCCAGCTAAACTTGTAGGTATGCTTCCACTTAATTCATTTTCTTGTAAATAAAATTCCGTCAGCTGATTCAAGTTACCAATGGAAGGTGGAATTTCTCCAGAGAACTTGTTCCGTGATAGGTTAAGAATAAACAAATTTCTTAGCTGGCCAAGAGTCGAAGGTATAGGCCCTGTGAAAAGATTGTTATCAAGGTAAAGTAGGGAAATTTCAGACAGGTTTCCAATCTCCAATGGAATTGTGCCGGATATGTAGTTTGACTGTAGAGTCAAGCCATTTATACTTTTGGGAAGGGTTGCAAAAGAACTAGCCGGCAAATTCCCGCGTAGTTTGTTTTCACCCAAGTTCAGCTTTTGCAGCTGTGAACAATTTGCTAAGGATGAGAAGAATGCCCAGTCTCCAGCTTCTAGCTGATTTGAGTGCAGCATTACAACCTGCAAATTCGACATGGAGCCGAAGGAAGGAACCACCCCGCTCAGCGAATTGTTGCCGAGATACAGGAACTCCATGCTGGAGGCATTGGCTAGCGATGCGGGAATCTCACCCTCAAAATGATTGTTAGACATGATCAATGAATTCATGTTAGAAAGAGTGTTCCCCATATCAGAAGGAAGTGTTCCTCGAAGATTATTGTTGGCCAACCCAAGAAAGCTCAGCAAAGGTAAACTGTAAATGGACGGTGGCACTATCCCTGATAGATTGTTGTATGAGAGGTCAAGGAATTGCAGGCCTGATAGCTTGGATAAATCTGGGATGTTTCCCTGCAACTGGTTTTGCGCAATTAATAGACCGGTAAGCCGTGTGAGATTTCCTACTGAGGGCGGCACAGTTCCGGTTAGGCTATTCCCTGTTAAATCGAGGTAGTTGAGCTTTGAAGGGAAGTTTGTGAAAGGTGGAATTGGTCCAGAAAGATTGTTCATCGAAACATGTATCTGTGTGATGGTTGAGCTGTTGAAAAGAGCTGACGGTATGGCCCCAGAAAGACTGTTGTTTTGTAGAGAAAGGTAGCGAAGTGAGGAACAATTTGCCAAAAACAGCGGGATTTCTCCCTCGAGAAAGTTATTGGTTAGACTGACAGAATCCAGAGCCGGTGAGCTCCCGAGTAGAGGTGGAATCTCACCAGAAAGCTTATTGCTGGACAAGTCCAGAGAGGATAGGTTGTGAAGCGTACCGAGTAGAGGTGGGATCACACCTCCAACAGAGTTGCTGCTCAGCGCCAAGATCTCAAGGCTAGAGCATAACGACAGCGATTCCGGGATCTCTCCGCTGAGCGCGTTGGAGCTGAGGTTGAGGTACCGGAGTCCAGTGAGTCGGCCAATCTCTGGTGGGAGATTACCAGAGAGCTGGTTGTTCGGCAAGTGGATTCTCACCAGCGAGGTGAGGTTGGACATGCAGAGCGGGATTTCGCCGGCGAGGCCTTGTGCCTCCAAGTCCAACGCCACCACAAGGGGTAGTTGTGCTGGCCTTGTGCATGAGACGCCGCGCCAACTGCAGAAATCTGGTGAGGTGGTGTTCCATGCGGTGATGGAGAGGCGAGACTTGAGGCAGAGCAGAGCGTCTCGGTTGTTGTCGGATTCATCAGCTAATGTTGTCAGCAACAAAGGATGCAAAACCGATAAGACGAGGATGGCTAACACTACTGCCCAGGCCATCTGGTTGATATGCAACCGTGAATTTTGGGCTGATTTGATTCTCAAAGAGCAATAACTTGCTGGGCTGTGGAGGTCACTATTCACCAGCCTTTAGCTGATTGTTCTTGGCACATGCAAGTCTAGTTTTGGGTTCAGAACTGAAACTTTGCAGTGTGCCGTTTATAAACTTCCGGAACTATGGTTGGAGTTTCCTCGGTGGATGAGTATCAGTTTGTTAGTCAATACATGTCAACATCGGATGTATGTGAAAATCTGAATAGTATTAACTTGGACTATAAGTTTCTAACACTCTGAACAGGACAATTCGGGGCAAATGAACTTTTTGAAAGTTCTGCGAGAAAAACCTATCCAACTTTGTTAATACATTGTAATTAATACGAGGTTTGGAAGTCATATAAGTTTCTCTGTCCCTGAATAGGAAAATTGGGGACAATGACGTTTCTGAAAGTTCTAGGAAAAGAACATGTCCAACTTTGTTAGTAGACCGTAACTAATGTGAGGTTTGTCAATGTCCCTGAACAAGAAAATTGGGGGCAATGATGTTTATGAAAGTTCGGGGAGAAGAACCAGTCCCACTTTGTTAGCAGACAGTGACTAATGTTTGCGTAAGACGCGTGCACTGCTTTGCCTAGTTGATGCAGAAAAATAGGAGCACGCACGTCGCTGCCATCAGAATACCATTTCCCAGTCAACATGGTCCGGTCAAAGAATCTTGTTCACCTTTGACAAAATTTTCTCTGTTTACTTTGCTGTCTTATACAAAATATCACTGTCTTTCCAGTCAAAGTTATTGAAAGTTCTTGTCTAGTTGCTGTTTTCTGTATTACGGGTACAGATCCTTTATTTAGAGGAAGACGAAGCATAAGAACCAACCATAGTGAATGCAGCGGCCTTCATTTTGCCTCACAATGGCTTGGAGGTACCTCTTGGTTCTTCGACTTGTTGCAACCGGGGTTATTCTGCTCATTTTCCTGAACCAGGCGGCATCTTCATCACGTATGTGCTCTGCCTTGCAAATCTACTAAGTGAAATCTGTAGCTTTCTTTAGAACAGATTGATACCAGTTTTATTCACAGAAAATAGAGTTTTTATATGGCAATGTCTACTTTTTTAATGGTTAGTTTTGCGGGAACTACCAGGACAAATAATCTCCCTACATCTCATGATATCCTCACTATTAGTTTGATTCAAGGATTTTTTCATCCAAACTAATTTTCACCTGATACACTCTCATCAGCCATCAGGAGTAGATCACCTTATATTAGGTGTAATAATTGAAACCCTTTTTATTTTTTATGTTCAACTCCATTACAAAGTATTGGATTGGATGTGCTATGCTTTACTTGGGACTTGTTTAGTCTACTTACAACAGGAAGCTAGAAATTCAGGCCATTATTATAGTGAAGATGGGTAACGTGGTTCTGTTTATTACCGGATATACCTGTAGAGTTTTTTTTTCTTGCGAGTGTACTTGCAGAGTTGGAGTAACCTATAACCAAGTTGTGTGTGTTTCTTGCAGAAGCCGGGCCTGTTTGTCCACCCTGTCTTTGCTGCCGATGCAGCTGTGGTCCACGATGAATGATTGTACATTCCAGCAGTTTTGCCGGGATTACCGTTTTGGAGAAAGCCGATGACACTCTTCTCTTTTTACACTATTTTCGCCACTGTTGTTTCAAGGAATTCCCATATATATATGTATATACTCGGTTGCATCGTAGCAAAACAATAAACTGTTGTAACGATTAATGCTGGTATCCCCGCAAAAAAAAACGATTAATGCTGGTCTATTGAACATTTACTGGGCCTAAGAGACTCGGAGCACTATCCCATAACTTGTAACGATTAATGCTGGTTTATGAGCAAGGTTCTAACTTCTAAGCATGCCACAATGCCACACGTACATATGCCCAAATCGGTGCCTAAAATGTGAGATAGTTTCAGGTTCTTTGTCCTCTCGTCTCACTTTCTTTTTAGCACATCAACAAAGGCACACAATTTGGTCAAATATGTATTAAAATGCCCTATTAATCAAGAAAGAATAATATGTAAGCTGCTTATTTTGGTGGAACTAATTTGTAAGCTTCAAAGGATAAGTTATATACTACTAAGCTCAGTTTCTGGTTGCCGAATTGTGTTGCGTTCTGCTTATTTTATAATGTCTTTGTGAAAAATTAGCCGCCTGGCTCCCGTGTGGAGCTGTCGCGACGGCCTTCCCCGCCCTTCTCTTGCACACGACTGAACCGGAGGTCACGGTGTGGTGGGTGCACTCCCACGGACTGGACAGTGCGCTTGTGCCCAGGCTCACCACAGCCGGTGCGGCGGAGCGGGCCACCCTCCTGACGCTCATGGATGGGGTCGTCCTGACCCCAGGAAATGACGTGCGGAGCTCGGTGTTGTGCCCGGGTCCCCGGGGAGGCATTGCAACAGCTGCTGTCTACGCTCTGGAGAGATTCGGTGGGGTGCAGGCCGCTTTTGCCGAGTTCATCTAGGGGTGCGCTGCTCCCCCTCGCGTCCGTTTCTTCGGCTGGCTCCTTGTCCAGCGAAGGGTGCACACGCGGGACGTCCTCCTTCGAAAAACCATCGTCACTGCGGAGGAGGCGGCGTGCCCCATCTGCGGCGGTGTGCTCGAGACGGCTGATCACATGATTTTTGCCTGTCCTTTCGCGCTTTCGTTCTGGCGATCCATTGGGCTCGAGGTGGCCGGACGTGGCTACAATGTTGGGGCTCTGCAGGACCTGGACGTCCGTGCCGTGGCCGGCGAAGCTGCTACCGCGTCCTTTGTCCTGCTGTGCTGCTGGCAGCTTTGGAAGCACATAAACGCAGTGGTCTTCCGGGCCGAGCCGCCCTACCTCACTCGTCTCCTCGGCTGCTGCAAGGAGGACGCAGCCCTGTGGAGGGGGCGCCTGAAGGTGGCTGACCGGCCATGCATCAACAGGTGGTTGCTGGTGTTCGCGCACTCCGGCTAGTCGACTTGTCTGCCGCGGGGGAGGGCTCGAACTCCCGCCACCCTATCCTGACGTGAGCTGTGCGTCTGGGGGATGCTGTCCCTCCTCTCCTTCTTGATGTAAAAACCTTGTTTCCCCCAGGGGTGTGAATCAATAAAAGGAAAAAAGAAAATTCAGGTGGAGGGCTTCGCCCTTCCCCGGTGACCTTCAAAAAAATAAAATTAGCTGCCAAAGTATGCAAAAACAGGTCAAATAGGCATTAAAAAATTAGACTAAAGAGGATTGGCAAACGGGATTGTCATAATCCACCATAACGCTAAACGCATCCTGATATTTAGGCCCTGTTCGGCAGCTCTCTGCTCCACGGCTCAGCTTCTGGAGCAGCCGGAGTGGAGCGGCGCTGTAGCCTATTTTTCTGGGAGAGAATTCCTTATTTGACACTCCCTTAAAATCATGTTCCTTATTTGACACTGGAAAAATTTTCTTCCCTATATAACCTATAGTCTTAATTTCTTTCTCTATATGACACTCTAGTTCATTTTATACACGTGAAAAGACCTTTTTGCCCCTGTACATAATGTGACCAGAAATATGTAACATTGAGCCTAATTAGGGAAAATTCGTAGTGAGCACAGCTGAACATGTTATCTCCTCCGTTGGTCTTTTTTGGGATGCGTGTGTATTCTGTATACCTGAGCGCATGCATCCAATGTATTTAGAACGTATTCAGTTGTGGGTCTAGTTTCATGAGGTATGGTTTGTGAGTGCGACTGTTTGACGTAGTTTTGTGCGTGTGCTTTAACACTAAAATGCATTCTTAAAAATGAATGAATTTTTTAAGCACTTTTGTGTGTGCTTCGGTGATCACCTACGTGCATGCCATTAGTTCATCTGCACGTATTTGCATGGCCCATGCAGGACCTATAGCTGTATGGAAGGAAGTTGCGTGCTAGCACGAACGTACGCCCGGTTCGGTGCAGCCAACATGCGTATGTATATGAACCGGGTCATACGAAGCTAGAATACATGTATTCGCTTGATCGTCAGGGTGCGCGTACGTATTTAAATATCTACGCTCCCGCCGGCAAGCTGGTCGCGTATATGTACACAAATACGTATAGACAACTAGCCAGACCGTGAGGTCAATTAGCACATGAACCATCGAAGGCCTCGGTGCTCCTCGTACGCAACTACATACGTATGGTGCACGTACGCACCTACATACGTACGGTGCTCCTCGTGTTGCACAGTTGTATGGTGATGCATGCTGCGTGCTCCCATATTTAACAAAATAGAGCATGGATCATTTCTACAAATATGCTACTGCAGGTATACAATTTAACCGGAACAGTAGCAAATCGACTGGCATGACAATACCAGCATATATGATGTCACATATGGATAACTCGACTGATTTTTTTTGGAACAACTATTATCTTGTACATATTTGTGGTCACATTATACATATGGATAAAATGGTCTTTTCACGTGAACAAAATGCACTAGAGTGTCATATAGGGAAAAAAATTAAGACTAGAGATCATATAGGGAAGAAAATTTTCTCCAGTGTCAAATAAGAAATACAATTTTAAGAGAATGTCAAATAAGGAATTCTCTCTTTTTCTGGAGTCATCAAAGTGGCGCTCCACCACCTCCCGTATTTTGATGAGCTGAATGACTGCCGAACAGGCTCTTAACATTGGTTGGACTAAATTATAGCACTATTTTCTGGCCTAAAGAACATCTCCAACAAGTCCCTTTCCTGTGACAAAAGGCTGGTCTAGAGTGAGTTGGACAAGAAAAACTACTCCAACAGGTCCGTAAGCACGATCTTTTTTTAGGAAACCCTGTATAATCAGCTCAACTTCCCCTCCATCTAGGGGAATGTAGCCCTTCCCGTAAACCTTCCCTAAACATAGCGTCAAAAAAACTTTTTCTCCCGCACGAAGTTTCACGTACGCTTCGCTTGCAGCCCCCGCCGACCCTGTTGTCTCTCACGATAATGTTGAGTCACTTATTTTGGGACAGAGGGAGTGTGTATTAACCATTCAAGCCTCATTTCACACACGCGCGTGCGCGCACGCACACACATAATTTACTAGTGATTTACTAACTCTTGTGTTGAAATCTGTAATAGACTGTCCCCGATAAGTATGCCGAGCAAAATCTTGGAGATAAGGAAGTCGTCCGTTTCCAGCTACTTGGGAAGAAATGGAAGGGGAAGTCAAGCGGTTCGCGTGAGGATTATTGAATTGTAACTGGATGGAAGAAGTTTGCCAAACATAATGATCTGAAGATGGACGATGTCTACCTCTTTGAGCTGTTGACCAACCAAACGAGCACCATGGAAGTCCATATTATCCATGCAAATAATGGTAATTGATTGATATGCCATACTGCCATCTTACCGAGTTCCCTATCCCTAAACCCTATAACAAGTATATTTTGGTGATGGTGGTACTTCTTTCGTGTTGGCTAGTAGAGTTCTGGACTCCTTGTTGTTTTGATCAGACGATGCCTACTTCACCTACGTAATGCTGCAAGTTATTAGCAAACTTGTGTTCAATTCAATGTTGAATTAGTGATACCGGTGTCCCTTCGGGGACATCCGATAAAATTGGAACGATACGGGAATTAGTGATATCGATGTGTTGAGGTGAATGCTGATTTGAAGCCTTCTTGTTGAATTACTAAAACTTACTCCCTCCGTTTCCAAATATTTGTCTTTCTAGACATTTCAAATGGACTACAACATACGGATGTAAGTAGACATATTTTAGAGTGTAGATTCACTCATTTTGCTTTGTATGTAGTCACTTGTTGAAATTTCTAGAAAGACAAATATTTGGGAACGGGGGGAGTATGTTTGATCCATGTTGAGTTAGTTCATGGGTGCTACCAGACTTGCCTCTTGTTGCTGCGATTTTTTTGTTGTCATACTTTTCACTGTTTCTTGCTGCATCTGTGATAGGAAATAGCTGCAGAGAAAGCTCATCATGTGGTAACAGAAGAACTGCAAGTGTTATCATTTATTCCTGTAGTGATGTGATTCATGGATTTATGCACTGCTAGCTCCAAAAACCAATGTGTTTTCACCTATGCCGTTCCTGCAGTTCACTTGTGTATGTATTCCTATGTTTGTTACCAGGAGAGTGTGGCACAAGAGAGGTGATGTTGCAAGAGAATATGAAAGCTGTGTACGTACACCTTAACCAAATAGGCTCAAAAGAACTGGCCCTCAAGCCATTTCTTCAGAGGCTTGTAATAAGCCAAAAAGGACATTCTTATTCAGCATCCGACCCATTAGAAAGCTGGTTAATCTATGACCCACATGCTAAGAAAGAGGGCCATAGTGCACAAGAATTCTTCCTGCACTATCCAGTGTTACCATGCAAACAATTTCAGACATCACATATATCCCCTCAAGCAAAAGCAAGAACTTAAGTGTGCAAAAGAAATGACATTTATAACAGCTCCAGAAAGGTGTGACAATTATAGTGTTCTAGATTACAGATACCAACTAAACATAGCACGGGGAGACGAAACATCGTGGCGTCATGGATTCCAGTTAACAACGAGCGACGACACCATTCCATAGTCTATACACATCAAGGGTACAGGAGTTGATGATCTGTCAGGATCCTAGGTATGCAGAAAGGAAGCATCCATACTTCCATAGACTGCAGAATACTGGCCGTATCGACTCTGAAGCTTCTGAAGCTTTTGCCAGGGCGGTTGTCGACGTGCTGCGTGCCAGATCCTGCTCTACTAATAACAGGATTCTGCATGTCAGATCCTGCTCTAGTAATAACAGGGTTTTCGACAGGCACAAAGACACCTGAGGGATTCTTCGCTTTCCACACAGTACCTGTGGAGTGATGTTACCTCAGGGTTCACAACAATGTAGGAAAGCAGTACATGTCACAACAGGTTCAACATGGGTATATATCAAGCGCCAATAGTTGCTCATGAATATAATATTGCCCTCGAATATGTTATAAGTGTGTATTAGCTTTGGTTCACTTTGGAAAGTCATCTGTGGATTGACTTTAGACTTTAGAGAACAGAGCTTGGTAAATTTGAAGCAAAACAGTTAATGCAGAATTAATTCATGGGTACTCAGGAATGTCTTTATCTATGCCAACGACCCGCTTACATGTCTCACATTCTCACTCTTCCATCAATAAAGCTGTTTGTTTATTTATTTTTTGTCCAAATAGAAGAAGCTAATATATTATGAATTGGATGTCCGATTTTGGAACTGTTTTGACTGACATCTTTGTTTTAATGAGATCTTTGACCATGCATGAAGTTGGCAACATATTTGATGAATCCTACCTAGTTCGTGTGTCCGTGTAGCCATTCCATTTTAACCCCACGATCTAAATCCCGAGCATCACGTGTAGCCTAGGGACTAATTACATTTACACGCCTGCTTTGTAACTTGACAACCATCTTAATTCACAGAAAACCCCCCAAAGCCTTTTAACCAGGAGCGCCCCGACTGCCTCTGTTCGTCTTGCGCCGCCGCCGTCGTTGTCGTCGTATGCCTCCGATTTCCGTCGACTCGACCCCGACGTCGTCCGGCACCGATGAGAGGCAGGTAGCGTCCCAGTCTTATACGTGCTCGTCTGATTCCACGTTAACAATCGGCAAACGCCCTATGCATCAGTTTGCTCTGCATGTACTTCTCGATCTAGACTTATCTCCCCTATAACTGGTAATACTTTGCTGCAGCGGCAACTACCGATGAGCAATTAGTAAGTACAACGATGTCATTTGCAATCAGCGACATGGAGGGCATCAAAAGTTTAAGGTAAAACTACACACAGATTAAGTCCTTGTGCATACACGTGTGAGTGTACGTAGGTTTAAAGGCTAATCATGTGGCCATGTGTGCAGCAGTATGGATCCAATCAATAGCATTCAAATGCATATGAGACATGGAGGATTTAGTACACCCAAAAGAACACTGACGTACCCCTCTTTGTAAGTTCAGTTTGCACTAACAACTGAAACTATGCATGAAGTGCTTATTCCGGTTTACTCTTGACATTGCAGTCTTCATCTTTTACACCTGAATGTGATGAGCACTTGAAGCCTAAAGTGGGTATGACATTTGAAGGACTCGAGGCAGTAGAGAAGTTCTACAAGGCATATGCACATGAATCAGGTTTTGGTGTTCGAATCGGACAACAGAAAAAGATTGATAATAAGGTGGTCCGGACTAAGCGTTTCATGTGTAATAGGGAAGGATTCAAGTCAAAAGATAGTAACGAGACAGATGACCCCTTGAAGAAAAGGCGTAAGCAAACAAATACGTGATGCGGTTGTGATGCCCATATCTTTGTTAGACTTTGTGGGGACAACACCTACAAGATAGACTCATGGGTTGAGCACCATGTTCATGGTCTTGTATCACCTAATAAGCGGCATTTGATCAGATCGAATCGTACAGTTAGTGAGAGGGCAAAGAATACTTTATACACATGTCATAAGGCAAGCATTGGAACCTCTCACGCATATAGGCTCCTGCAAGTTAGCGAGGGCGGAATTCCGAATGTTGGCTGCTCAAAGAGGGACTTGCAGAATTACTACCAAGCACTCAGGTATAAAATCAGAGATGCATATGCTCAAATGTTTGTGGCCCAGTTAGCCAAAAAGCAGGAAGTGAATTCATCATTTTTCTATGATTTTGACGTGAATGATGAGGGGAAGCTATTGCGTGTGTTCTGGGCGGATGCCACAGGCAGGAAGAACTATAGTCACTTTGGTGATGTCATATCCTTTGATTCTACATATACCACTAATCAGTACAACATGATATTTGCACCATTTACCGGGGTTAATCATCACTTACAAAGTGTATTTTTTGCTGCTGCATTCTTATCAAATGAGAAGGATGAGTCATACATTTGGTTATTTGAGACCTTCTTAAAAGCAATGGGAGGGATAGCACCTAGACTCATCATAACCGATGAAGCCACTAGCACCAAGAATGGTATTGACGAAGTTCTTCCAACCACCGTCATAGGCTGTGCATGTGGCATATAATGGAAAAGGTTCCAGAAAAAAGTTGGACCTGTGATTAGAGAAGATTCTGAATTTTGGACGAGATTGAACTCATGTGTTTGGGGTTCGGAAACTTCAACAGAGTTTGAGTCACAGTGGAATTCCATCATTACAGATTTTGGATTGGAGGAAAATGAGTGGTTGAGTAAAAGGTTTAGCATTCGACATATATGGATACCGGCCTACTTTATGGATATATATCTCTAGCAGGCATTCTCCAAACCACTTCAAGATCAGAAAGTGCAAATTCCTTTTTTAACCGCTTCATTCATCGAAGGCTTGCTTTTGTTGAGTTTTGGCTTAGGTTTGACACAGCTTTAGAATGCCAGCGTGAGGAAGAATTAATGGCAGACAACAGAAGCATACATACCACTCCGCAACTATTTACGCCATGGACAATGGAGAAACAGGGTAGTGAGGTATTCACATATGAGGTGTTCGAGAAATTTCAGCTACAGGTTATTGCTGCTAGATGTTGGAAATATGCCCTAGAGGCAATAATAAAAGTATTATTATTATATTTCTTTGATCATGATAATTGTCTTTATTCATGCTATAACTGTATTATCCGGAAATCGTAATACACGTGTGAATACATAGACCATAATATGTCCCTAGTAAGCCTCTAGTTGACTAGCTCGTTGATCAACAGATAGTCATGGTTTCCTGGCTATGGACATTGGATGTCATTGATAACGGGATCACATCATTAGGAGAATGATGTGATGGACAAGACCTAATCCTAAGCATAGCACAAGATCGTGTAGTTCGTTTGCTAGAGCTTTTCCAATGTCAAGTATCTTTTCCTTTGACCATGAGATCGTGTAACTCCCGGATACCGTAAGAATGCTTTGGGTGTATCAAACGTCACAACGTAACTGGGTGACTATAAAGGTGCACTACAGGTATTTCCGAAAGTGTCTGTTGGGTTGACACGGATCGAGACTGGGATTTGTCACTCCATATAACGGAGAGGTATCACTAGGCCCACTCGGTAATGCATCATCATTATGAGCTCAAGGTGACCAAGTGGTTGATCACGGGATCATGCATTACGGTACGAGTAAGTGACTTGCCGGTAACGAGACTGAACAAGGTATTGGATACCACGATCGAGTCTCGGGCAAGTAACATACCGATTGACAAAGGGAATTGTATACGGGGTTGATTAATCCTCGACATCGTGGTTCATCCGATGAGATCATCGTGGAGCATGTGGGAGCCAACATGGGTATCCAGATCCCGCTGTTGGTTATTGCCGGAGAGTCGTCTCGGTCATGTCTGCTTGTCTCCCGAACTCCGTAGGGTCTACACACTTAAGGTTCGGTGACGCTAGGGTTGTGAAGATATGTATATGCAGTAACCCGAATGTTGTTCGGAGTCCCGGATGAGATCCCGGACGTCACGAGGAGTTCCGGAATGGTCCGGAGGTAAAGAATTATATATAGGAAGTACTGTTTCGGCCATCGGGACAAGTTTCGGGGTTATCGGTATTGTACCGGGACCACCGGAGGGGTCCCGGGGGCCCACCGGGTGGGGCCACCTGTCCCGGGGGGCCACATGGGCTGTAGGGGGTGCGCCTTGGCCTATATGGGCCAAGGGCACCAGCCCCTATAGGCCCATGCGCCTAGGGTTTCCATGGGGGAGGAGTCCCACTAGTGGAAGGCACCCCTAAGTGCCTTGGGGGGTGGGGGAGGGAAACCTCCCCTGGCCGCCGCACCTAGGAGATTGGATCTCCTAGGCTGCGCACCACCCCCCCTTGGCCCTACTATATATAGTTGAAGAGAGGAGGGATTTCATACCTCAGCCTTTGGTGCTTCCCTCTCTCCCCGTTACGTCTCTCCCTCGTAGTATAGGCGAAGCCCTGCTACTGTGACGCCCTGCATCCACCACCACGCCGTTGTGCTGCTGGATCTTCATCAACCTCTCCTCCCCCCTTGCTGGATCAAGAAAGGAGGAGACGTCATCCGTTCCGTACGTGTGTTGAACGCGGAGGCACCGTCCGTTCGGTGCTTGATCATCGGTGATTTGAATCACGTCGTGTTCGACTACATCATCCCCGTTCTTTGAACGCTTCCGCTCGCCATCTACAAGGTACGTAGATGCATCTAATCACTCGTTGCTAGATGAACTCCTAGATGGATCTTGGTGAAACCGTAGGAAATTTTTTGTTTTCTGCTACGTTCCCCAACAGTGGCATCATGAGCTAGGTCTATGCGTAGTTCTCTTGCACGAGTAGAACACAAAGTAGTTGTGGGCGTTGATTTTGTTCAATATGCTTGCCGTTACTAGTCTTATCTTGATTCAGCGGCATCGTGGGATGAAGCGGCCCGGACCGATCTCACACGTACTCTTACGTGAGACAGGTTCCACCGACTGACATGCACTAGTTGCATAAGGTGGCTAGCGGGTGTCTGTCTCTCCTACTTTAGTCGGATCGGATTCGATGAAAAGGGTCCTTATGAAGGGTAAATAGCAATTGGCATATCATGTTGTGGTCTTTGCGTAGGTAAGAAACGTTCTTGCTAGAAACCCATAGCAGCCACGTAAAACATGCAAACAACAATTAGAGGACGTCTAACTTGTTTTTGCAGGATATGCTATGTGATGTGATATGGCCAAAAGGATGTGATGAATGATATATGTGATGTATGAGATCGATCATGTTCTTGTAATAGGAATCACGACTTACATGTCGATGAGTATGACGATCTACAAGGATGATCATGGAGCCCCAAGATGGAGATCAAAGGAGCTATGTGATATTGGCCATATCATGTCACTATTATTATTTGAGTACATGTGATGTTTATCATGTTTTGCATCTTGTTTACTTAGAACGACGGTAGTGAATAAGATGATCCCTTACAACAATTTCAAGAAGTGTTCTCCCCTAATTGTGCACCGTTGCTACAGTTCGTCGTTTCGAAGCATCACGTGTTAATCGGGTGTGATAGATCCTTACGTTCACATACAACGGGTGTAAGACAGTTTTACACATGCAAAAACACTTAGGGTTAACTTGACGAGCCTAGCATGTACAGACATGGCCGCGGAACACAGAGACCGAAAGGTCGAACACGAGTCGTATGGAAGATACGATCAACATGAAGATGTTCACCGACGATGACTAGTCCGTCTCACGTGTTAATCGGACACGGCTTAGTCGACTTGGATCGTGTAACACTTAGATGACTAGAGGGATGTCTAATCTGAGTGGGAGTTCATTAATAGTTTGATTAGATGACTTAATTATCATGAACTTAGTCTAAAATCTTTACAATATGTCCTTTAGATCAAATGGCCAACGTTGTATTCAATTTCAACGCGTTCCTAGAGAAAACCAAGCTGAAAGACGATGGCAGCAACTATACGGACTGGGTCCGGAACCTGAGGATCATCCTCATAGCTGCCAAGAAAGATTATGTCCTACAAGCACCGCTAGGTGATCCACCCGTCCCACAGAACCAAGACGCTATGAACGCTTGGCAGACACGTACTGATGACTACTCCCTCGTTCAGTGCGGCATGCTTTACAGCTTAGAGCCGGGGCTCCAAAAGCGTTTTGAGAGACATGGAGCATATGAGATGTTCGAAGAGCTAAAAATGGTTTTTCAAGCTCATGCCCGGATCGAGAGATATGAAGTCTTCGATAAGTTCTTCAGCTGTAAGATGGAGGAAAATAGTTCTGTCAGTGAGCACATACTCACTATGTCTGGGTTACATAACCGCTTGACTTAGCTGGGAGTTAATCTCCCGGATGACGCGGTCATTGACAGAATCCTCCAGTCGCTTCCACCAAGCTACAAGAGCTTTGTGATGAACTTCAATATGCAGGGGATGGTAAAGACCATTCCTGAAGTATTTGCTATGCTGAAATCAGCAGAGGTAGAAGTCAAGAAGGAACATCAAGTGTTGATGATGAATAAAACCACTAAGTTCAAGAAGGGCAAGGGTAAAAAGAACTTCAAGAAAGACGGCAAGGAAGTTGCTGCGCCCGGCAAGCAAGCTGTCGGGAAGAAGTCGAAAAATAGACCCAAGCCTGAGACAGAGTGCTTTTATTGCAAAGGGAAGGGTCACTGTAAGCGGAACTGCCCCAAATACTTAGCGGATAAGAAGGCCGGCAACACCAAAGGTATATTTGATATACATGTAATTGATGTGTACCTTACCAGTACTCGTAGTAACTCCTGGGTATTTGATACCGGTGCCGTTACTCATATTTGTAACTCACGCAGGAGCTGCGGAATAAACGGAAACTGGCGAAGGACAAGGTGACGATGCGCGTCGGGAATGGTTCCAAGGTCGATGTGATCGCCGTCGGCATGCTACCTCTACATTTACCTACGGGATTAGTTATAAACCTCAATAATTGTTATTTAGTGCCATGTTTGAGCATGAACATTGTATCAGGATCTCGTTTAATACGAGATGGCTACTCATTTAAATCCGAGAATAATGGTTGTTCTATGAGAGATATGTTTTATGGTCATGCTCCGATAGTCAATGGTTTATTCTTAATGAATCTCGAGCGTATTACTACACATGTTCATAGTGTGAGTACCAAAAGATGTAAGGTTGATAATGATAGTCCCACATACTTGTGGCACTGCCGCCTTGGTCACATAGGTGTCAAACGCATGAAGAAGCTCCATGCAGATGGACTTTTAGAGTCTCTTGATTATGAATCATTTGACACGTGCGAACCATGCCTCATGGGAAAAATGACCAAGACTTCGTTCTCAGGAACAATGGAACGAGCAACCAACTTATTGGAAATCATACATACTGATGTGTGCGGTCCAATGAGTGTTGAGGCTCGCGGTGGCTATCGTTATGTCCTCACCCTCACTGATGACTTGAGTAGATATGGGTATGTCTACTTAATGAAACACAAGTCTGAAACCTTTGAAAAGTTCAAGGAATTTCAGAGTGAAGTTGAGAATCAACGTGACAGGAAAATCAAGTTTTTACGATCAGATCGTGGAGGAGAATACTTGAGTCATGAATTTGGCACACACTTAAGAAAATGTGGAATAGTTTCACAACTCACGCCGCCTGGACACCTCAGCGTAACGGTGTGTCCGAACGTCGTAATCGCACTCTATTAGATATGGTGCGATCTATGATGTCTCTTACCGATTTACCGTTATCTTTTTGGGGCTATGCTTTAGAGACTGCCGCATTCACTTTAAATAGGGCTCCGTCGAAATCCGTTGAGACGACACCGTATGAATTATGGTTTGGGAAGAAACCTAAGCTGTCGTTTCTAAAAGTTTGGGGATGCGATGCTTATGTCAAGAAACTTCAACCTGAAAAGCTCGAACCCAAGTCGGAAAAATGCGTCTTCATAGGATACCCTAAAGAAACTTATGGGTATACCTTCTACCTCAGATCCGAAGGCAAGATCTTTGTTGCCAGGAATGGATCCTTTCTAGAGAAAGAGTTTCTCTCGAAAGAAGTAAGTGGGAGGAAAGTGGAACTTGATGAAGTATTACCTCTTGAACCGGTAAATGGCGCAACTCAAGAAAATGTTCCTGAGGTGCCTGCACCGACTAGAGAGGAAGTTATTCATGATGATCAAGATACTTCTGATCAAGCTCCTACTGAAATTCGAAGGTCCACAAGGACACGTTCCGCACCAGAGTGGTACGGCAACCCTGTCTTGGAAATCATGTTGTTAGACAACGGTGAACCTTCGAACTATGAAGAAGCGATGGCGGGACCGGATTCCAACAAATGGCTAGAAGCCATGAAATCCGAGATAGGATCCATGTATGAAAACGAAGTATGGACTTTGACTGACTTGCCCGTTGAACGGCGAGCCATAGAAAATAAATGGATCTTTAAGAAGAAGACAGACGCGGATGGTAATGTGACCATCTATAAAGCTCGGCTTGTCGCTAAGGGTTATCGACAAGTTCAAGGGGTTGACTACGATGAGACTTTCTCACCGGTAGCGAAGCTGAAGTCCGTCCGAATCATGTTAGCGATTGCCGCATTCTATGATTATGAAATATGGCAAATGGACGTCAAAACGGCATTCCTTAATGGTTTCCTTAAGGAAGAATTGTATATGATGCAGCCGGAAGGTTTTGTCGATCCTAAGAATGCTAACAAGGTGTGCAAGCTCCAACGCTCGATTTATGGGCTGGTGCAAGCATCTCGAAGTTGGAACATTCGCTTTGATGAGATGATCAAAGCATTTGGGTTTACGCAGACTTATGGAGAAGCCTGCGTTTACAAGAAAGTGAGTGGGAGCTCTGTAGCATTTCTCATACTATATGTAGATGACATACTTTTGATGGGAAATGATATAGAACTCTTGGACAGCATCAAGGCCTACTTGAATAAGAGTTTTTCAATGAAGGACCTTGGAGAACCTGCTTATATATTAGGCATCAAGATCTATAGAGATAGATCAAGACGCCTCATAGGTCTTTCACAAAGTACATACCTTGATAAGATTTTGAAGAAGTTCAAAATGGATCAGTCCAAGAAAGGGTTCTTGCCTGTTTTGCAAGGTATGAAATTGAGCTCAGCTCAATGTCCGACCACGGCAGAAGAGATAGAAGAGATGAGTGTCATCCCCTATGCCTCAGCCATAGGTTCTATTATGTATGCCATGCTGTGTACCAGACCTGATGTAAACCTTGCCGTAAGTTTGGTAGGAAGGTACCAAAGTAATCCCGGCAAGGAACACTGGACAGCGGTCAAGAATATCCTGAAGTACCTGAAAAGGACTAAGGAAATGTTTCTCGTTTATGGAGGTGACGAAGAGCTCGTCGTAAAGGGTTACGTCGACGCTAGCTTCGACACAGATCTGGATGACTCTAAGTCACAAACCGGATACGTGTATATGTTGAATGGTGGAGCAGTGAGCTGGTGCAACTGCAAACAGAGCGTCGTGGCGGGATCTACATGTGAAGCGGAGTACATGGCAGCCTCGGAGGCAGCACATGAAGCAATATGGGTGAAGGAGTCCATCACCGACCTAGGAGTCATACCCAATGCGTCGGGGCCAATCAAACTCTTTTGTGACAACACTGGGGCTATTGCACTTGCCAAGGAGCCCAGGTTTCACAAGAAGACAAGGCACATCAAGCGTCGCTTCAACTCCATTCGTGAAAATGTTCAAAATGCAGACATAGAGATTTGTAAAGTACATACGGACCTGAATATAGCAGATCCGTTGACTAAACCTCTCCCTAGGGCAAAACATGATCAACACCAGAATTCCATGGGTGTTCGATTCATCACAATGTAACTAGATTATTGACTCTAGTGCAAGTGGGAGACTGTGTTGGAAATATGCCCTAGAGGAAATAAAAAGATTATTATTATATTTCTTTGTCATGATAATTGTCTTTATTCATGCTATAACTGTATTATCCGGAAATCGTAATACACGTGTGAATACATAGACCATAATATGTCCCTAGTAAGCCTCTAGTTGACTAGCTCGTTGATCAACAGATAGTCATGGTTTCCTGGCTATGGACATTGGATGTCATTGATAAACGGGATCACATCATTAGGAGAATGATGATGTGATGGACAAGACCTAATCCTAAGCATAGCACAAGATCGTGCAGTTCGTTTGCTAGAGCTTTTCCAATGTCAAGTATCTTTTCCTTTGACCATGAGATCGTGTAACTCCCGGATACCGTAAGAATGCTTTGGGTGTATCAAACGTCACAACGTAACTGGGTGACTATAAAGGTGCACTACAGGTATTTCCGAAAGTGTCTGTTGGGTTGACACGGATCGAGACTGGGATTTGTCACTCCATATAACGGAGAGGTATCACTAGGCCCACTCGGTAATGCATCATCATTATGAGCTCAAGGTGACCAAGTGGTTGATCACGGGATCATGCATTACGGTACGAGTAAAGTGACTTGCCGGTAACGAGACTGAACAAGGTATTGGATACCAACGATCGAGTCTCGGGCAAGTAACATACCGATTGACAAAGGGAATTGTATACGGGGTTGATTAAATCCTCGACATCGTGGTTCATCCGATGAGATCATCGTGGAGCATGTGGGAGCCAACATGGGTATCCAGATCCCGCTGTTGGTTATTGATCGGAGAGTCGTCTCGGTCATGTCTGCTTGTCTCCCGAACTCGTAGGGTCTACACACTTAAGGTTCGGTGACGCTAGGGTTGTGAAGATATGTATATGCAGTAACCCGAATGTTGTTCGGAGTCCCGGATGAGATCCCGGACGTCACGAGGAGTTCCGGAATGGTCCGGAGGTAAAGAATTATATATAGGAAGTGCTGTTTCGGCCATCGGGACAAGTTCCGGGGTTATCGGTATTGTACCGGGACCACCGGAGGGGTCCCGGGGGCCCACCGGGTGGGGCCACCTGTCCCGGTGGGCCACATGGGCTGTAGGGGGTGCGCCTTGGCCTATATGGGCCAAGGGCACCAGCCCCTATAGGCCCATGCGCCTAGGGTTTCCATGGGGGAGGAGTCCCACTAGTGGAAGGCACCCCTAAGTGCCTTGGGGGGGAGGGAAACCTCCCCTGGCCGCCGCACCTAGGAGATTGGATCTCCTAGGCTGCGCACTACCCCCCCTTGGCCCTCCTATATATAGTTGAAGAGAGGAGGGATTTCATACCTCAGCCTTTGGTGCTTCCCTCTCTCCCCGTTACGTCTCTCCCTCGTAGTATAGGCGAAGCCCTGCTACTGTGACGCCCTGCATCCACCACCACGCTGTCGTGCTGCTGGATCTTCATCAACCTCTCCTCCCCCCTTGCTGGATCAAGAAAGGAGGAGACGTCATCCGTTCCGTACGTGTGTTGAACGCGGAGGCACCGTCCGTTCGGTGCTTGATCATCGGTGATTTGAATCACGTCGTGTTCGACTACATCATCCCCGTTCTTTGAACGCTTCCGCTCGCCATCTACAAGGTACGTATATGCATCTAATCACTCGTTGCTAGATGAACTCCTAGATGGATCTTGGTGAAACCGTAGGAAAATTTTTGTTTTCTGCTATGTTCCCCAACACTAGAGACCATTGTTGTGTTCAGAGTATTACACAAGGTGTGGGGGTAAAAAATGTGACCCTGAGAGGTCGGTCTGGTAAGATTAGGGAGGTTTGCTATGACATTGGAAGCATGACAGCAAATTGTTCGTGCAAGTTATTTGAGTCACTCAGTATTCCATGTCGGCATATTATCCAAGTATTGAGGATTGAAAACCAAAATGAGCTTCCTAGCTACTATATTATGAAAAGATGGCAGAAAAGGTGCAAAAGGTAAAAATAATAATGCATGACAACCGATTTCTTATTGTTATTCCAAAATCATATGATTAACAACATTCTTTTGTTTTGCAGGGAGAATGTTTATGATGAACATGGGAACCTACTAGAAGAAAAGCCCATGGATTCACTTGATGCGGCCACAAGAAAGAAGATTTCAGGTGTACGAGATAAGATGGAAGAGCTTATTCAAAAGGCGAAACATTTAGATGAAGCATTAGACTTCTTAACATCAAGTGTGATGAACATTGAGGCACCTTTGGACCAAATGATCCCTGCAGCCACCCAAAGCACAAGGCAAGAGGAATATGGGGCTTTTATTGGTTGTAATATTCCCACTGAAGTTCATATACATCCGCCGACTGATGTCCGTACCGTGGGGAGATGCAAAAGAATAAAGCGAGGAAAGGAGATCAAGGAGAGGGGGGGGGGGTCAAAAAAATAAGGACAAAGAAGGCAAGGCAAAGGTCGCACGCTTGTGCAAGACGTGCAAGCAAATGGTATTTCATGATAGTCGTAATTGTCCAAGCAAAAAAGAGAAAGGGAGTGTGACTGTGCAAGTTATGCAGCCAAATGGTGCTTCTTGATATGGTCCAAGCAAAAAATGATTTTATCTATATTATCATGCACACTCTGATGTACTGAATTATGTAATCGGTGAGAATTTGTGTCATGTCAAATTATAGTTGACTTGATTTCTGAGAGGTTTTGATGCTTGTCAAATTGCACTAGTAGAAAAAGGGTCTAATGTGAAACTAATTAGTCCCGGTTTGTAATTGAACCGGCATTAATGTGACCATCAGTACCGGTTCCGACGGCTAGGCAGGCGACGCTCATTAGTATCGGTTCGTGGTGAACCTTTAGTACCGGTTCGTGATGAACCTTTAGTACTGGGTGCTCAGGGTTTAGATCGTGGGGTTGAAACGGAATGGCTACACGGACACACGAACTAGGTAGGATTCACCAAATATGTTGCCCATGAAGTTTTGAGTAGAGTTTAAACGGCAAAAAAAATATAGAAATTATATTCAACTTTGATCTTGTATCAAAGGTCTTGTCAAGAAAAATATGGCAGTCAAAACCGATCCAAAATAGGACATTCGGTTTAAATAATATCTCCCGTTTCGTGTTTGAGACCAAAATAACTGGACGTACATGTTTACTAGTATTATATTCGGAGTGAGATGTGTAGTGCGGGTTAATTTTTTGTAAAGTGAAGGGTTGTCTCGGCAAAGATGGTCTAGTTTGACTTGAGACCAAATGTGGGCCATTCTTTTTTCATCTATTGGCCCAAAAGCTAGTAGTGCATTGGTTGCATAGATTAGTTCGGTGCACAGGATAGGGTTCTCTTAACATGGCAGGCACGCTCTCCCATGCTCGTGTTATATCAGTACATGGATCGTACTGTTCCCCCTGCAGTTTTCATCTCAAAAATTTGTGTTGTGCTGTACTGCAGTGTAGTACATGCATTAGCGTACAAGCATGGGGCAAACCTTTTCCTTTTAGTGCTACCTAGCTTAGCTTAGCTTACTTTGGTTACTGGATCTACCCGATGGAAGATGACAACTCAGACTATTTTCAATCGGTTTAGATGGTGGTCATGTAATAGGATAGATATTTAGTATTCCTATCTTTGTTCACCGGCCGGTTGTGGCTTCTCTTTTACTGTTTAGCTCTTGATGAGCCTTTTTTGTGTTCTTTGACCGAGATAGAAAGACTTGTATTAGATCTTTTGCTTATTAATAATCATGGCCGCATGTATCGTTCAGATGTAGAGGTTGGGACAAACCCCCTTTTTCTAAAAAAAAAAGCTTAGCTTAGCTTGTGGGTTGGGTTGACTTTGATCAGGAGACGTCCACTTGCGGTGACCAGTGGGCATCGATCCCTTCCCTCAAAAGGAGAAAACACGGAGGCTATGACCTACGAGGACGCCAGAATCAGAATCGTAACGCATATGCAGCGAGGAATGGCGAAGGGGTCACTGTTCACTGTTCACTGGCCACACACGTAGGCAACCATGGCGAGCACGGAAATTCCCCAATTTTCGTGACTATTCCGCCGGAAAATACAGTCGTTCCTGCGCATGAAATTATTCTGTTTTCTCTTCTGTTCCGACAGAATGAATCTGTCCCATTTCATATTTTCTCTCCGTTTCGGTTTTCCACGGAGCAGACGAGAATATTCTACAGTATTTGTGTTCAGATTTTCCTTTTTGAAAAACTAAGAAGGAAAAAGCAAGTCCAAAGTCGAAAGAAGCTTTCTTGCTTGCCGTCTCGTCTGACTGTCTCAAGTACCAGAGCGAGGCTGCCGAGTCAGGGAACAGGCCGCGGGACGACAGTGAGAACATGAAGCTGCCGCGGAGCGCCAAGACCGCGCCGGCAAAGGTCGACGTCCGGCGGCCACCTTCCGCCTTGCGCGGCCGACGGCCATCGTCACGACGTGCAGGGAAACCCCATTCCCAAATTGACGCCAAAGTGAGTTCCTAGGGTTTGCTATTTTCTTTTTCTTTTCTTTTTTTTAGGGTACTATTTTCATTTTCTTTTCTAGTCCTGTTATTTCCGTGTTAAATACCAAAATTACCGTATCGATTGTGTACAATTTTTGCTTCGAATTTGATTTAACCGGGATTAATCGGACTTGTAGTCTCAGTCCGTAAAGATTAGGCTTCGTTGCAGGCTCTACTAGTACCAGTACTGGGTGGTCCAAACTTGACATATCATACATGAATGTTAGCTGGTGTTTCAATTATTAGGTAGGGAGGCAGATACAGAGATCTCTGATTAGAAAAGCAACACTAATGCAGATAGTTCAATTGGAAATATATTGGTAATAGTTGATTACTGTCCCACACGGTTGGGTGGGGAGGCTAAGTTGCTTTGGTTGATGAAAGCAATAGGAAAACATAGCTATCAGCTTTTTATCCGAAGAGAAGTTCGCTTTTACATAATAGCTCAGGGCCTTTAACATCAATGCATAGTGAAATTTACTACCTTCGATTCTTTTTATAAGACGTTTTAGACAGCTGATTTTGAACTGTTTTGGGAGTTGTCTGAACCATCTAAAACGTCTTATAAAAGTGAACAGAGGGAGGGAGTACACTAGAAGATTCAGAAATTAGCTACCTAGCTTTTACAATGAAGAAGACCCAAATAAACGGAAATAGCTGCGACATAAATCTGTATACAGTACATCAAAACTGTTCTAGGCTTGTACTGTAGCTCTCAACCGTTCATTGAGAAAAATGCTTCTTTTACAGCCATTACTTCGCCATAAATTTCATGCATGCTTGGGCGATCTTTTGGTGACTCGACGGAGCATAACATCCCAAGTTTAAGAAGTTGCAGAGCGCAGATATGCATCACTGTAGTTGGCTTGTATTCTTCTATTTTTGGGGTAACACCAGGCGGATCTCCAGTTTTTGGCATAAGGCTGGGTTGAAGAATATGTTCAATCTCTGAAAGTGATGCATCCACATACTTCTGGAGTGTAAGGCCATTACTGAAGGCTTCATCAGTAGGTCTTTTCCCCGTCAGCATTTCTAAAAGTATGATGCCATAACTGTAGACATCGCCCTCGGTTGAGATTTGACTGCCCATGCCATACTCTGCAACGATTTGAAACAAAAAAGTTATGACAGGCACTAGAATGTTTTAATGAAAGGTAACATAATACTTAATTCAGACTAGTTTTAGTTACCCACCAGGAGCAATATATCCAATAGTTCCCCCTGGTCCAGTTATGCTTGTTGAGTTGCTCTGAGCTTCAGATGAATAACCATGAATTAACCTTGCTAGCCCAAAATCACAGACATACGCAGTATATTCGTCATCAAAGAGTATATTGCTTGGCTTCAAATCACAGTGAACCACTGGTGGGATGCATTGGTTATGAAGGTATTCCAGAGCAGACGCAATGTCAACTGCTATGCATATCACCGTCACCAAACTCAAATCAGCATTCTTCTGGATCTTAGCATGAAGTCGATTTTCAAGGCTACCATTTGCCATATATTCAAATACCAGAGCTTTGAACTCATTCCCCATCAGATCGTAAGTTGAGCATGCAGTTATGACACTCACGAGATTTCGGTGTCGAATGTGCCGGAAAGCTTTGCACTCAGCAATAAAGCTATCCAATGCACCATACTGATTAAGTTTGAACACTTTAACAGCCACCAAGTTGTCTTTTCCTTCCAACTGACCTTTATACACTATCCCGAATTGCCCAGAACCAACTATATTGGTTGGAGAAAAGCCATTTGTTGCTTTGCTTACATCATTGTATGTTAGCCTTTTAAACTCTGTGTATGTGTGGTCAATGGACTGACTTGATCTCTGCCTCTTCTTTCTCAAAATATGGAAAACCAGGGAAACCAGCCCTAAGATCAAGGCCAATGCAACAACAGCTGACAGAGCTGCCAACAATGGAACAATGAACTTGCGCTTTCTCTGAGATGCCGAGGTGGAGCACCTGGGCAAATCGTTGACTTGAACATTTGAACAAAGAAGTGCATTTCCTTGGACAGAAACACTACTTGTGTTAGCAAAGGCTCCACCTATCGGAACTGGCCCCTCAAAGTTATTGAAGGACATATTTAGGTACTGCAGCGAAGTAAACGTCTCAAGGAATTCTGGTATTGTACCAGATAAATTGTTTTGGGAGAAATCTAATGCTCTGACACCCTTGAGGCTTGCCAATGATTCTGGAATGCTTCCTTCTAGGAGGTTCCTGTCTAAGTTCAGTGCTTCCAACCGGATACATGCACCAAGTGCGGATGGGATTTTGCCTCTGAGTTTGTTGTGCGAAAGGTTCAAGGAGCCAAGGTTTATCAAGCTACCAATTTCTAGAGGTATGGAGTCTGTGAATTGGTTATGTGATAGGTCAAGTAACCAACTTAGTTGATTCAACTTGCTAAACACGCGCCCATTGATACTTCCGTTGAGGCCATTGCTGGAAAGGTTTAGTGCCACCAATTTCTGGCAGCCGGATAAACTTGTAGGTATGCTTCCACTTAATTCATTTTCTTGTAAATAAAGTTCCGTCAACTGATTCAAGTTACCAATGGAAGGTGGAATTTCTCCGGAGAACTTGTTCCGTGATAGGCTAAGAACAACCAGTTTGCTTAGCTGGCCAAGAATAGAAGGTATAGGCCCTGTGAAAATATTGTTATCAAGATAAAGTAGGGAAGTTTTAGACAGGTTCCCAATCTCCAAGGGAATAGTTCCAGATATGTAGTTTGACCGTAGAATCAAGTTAACCATACTTTTGGGCAGGGTTGCTACAGAACCAGGCGGCAAATTGCCACGTAGTTTGTTTCCGCCCAAGTTCACCTTTAGCAGCTGTGTACAGTTTGCCAAGGACGAGAAGAATGTCCAGTCTCCAGCTTCTAGCTGGTTTGAGTACAACATTAGGACCTGCAAATTCGTCATGGAGCCGAAGGAAGGGACCACCCCGCTCAGCGAATTGTTGCCGAGATACAGGAACTCCATGCTGGAGGCATTGGCTAGCGATGCCGGAATCTCACCCTCAAAATGATTGTTAGACATGATCAATGAATTTATGTTAGAAAGAGTGTTCCCCATATCAGAAGGAAGTGTTCCTCGAAGATTATTGTTGGCCAACCCAAGAAAGCTTAGCAAAGGTAAACTGTAAATGGATGGTGGCACTATCCCTGATAGATTGTTGTATGAGAGGTCAAGAAATTGCAGGCCTGATAGCTTGGATAAATCTGGGATGTTTCCCTGCAACTGGTTTTGCGCAATTAACAGACCTGTAAGCCGTGTGAGATTTCCTACTGAGGGCGGCACAATTCCAGTTAGGCTATTCCCTGTTAAATCGAGGTAGTTGAGCTTTGAAGGGAAGTTTGTGAAAGATGGAATTTGTCCAGAAAGATTGTTCATTGAAACATGTATCTCTGTGATGGTTGAGCTGTTGAAAAGAGCTGCCGGTATGGCCCCAGAAAGACTGTTGTTTTGTAAAGAAAGGTAGCGAAGGGAGGAACAATTTGCCAAAAACAGCGGGATTTCTCCCTCGAGAAAGTTGTTGGCGAGACTGACAGACTCCAGAGCCGGTGAGCTCCCGAGTAGAGGTGGAATCTCACCAGAAAGTTTATTGCTGGACAAGTCTAGAGAGGATAGGTTGCGAAGCGTACCGAGTGGAGGTGGGATCGCACCTCCAACAGAGTTGCTGCTCAGCGCCAAGACATCAAGGCTAGAGCATAAGGACAGCGATTCCGGGATCTCGCCGGTGAGCGCGTTGGAGCTGAGGTTGAGGTACCGGAGTCCAGAGAGCCGGCCAATCTCTGGTGGGAGATGGCCAGAGAGCTGGTTGTTCGGCAAGTGGATTCTAACCAACGATGTGAGGTTGAACATGCAGAGCGGGATTTCGCCGGTGAGGCCTTGTGCCTCCATGTCCAAGGCCACCACCAGGGGTAGTTGTGGCTGCCCTGTGCACGAGATGCCGCGCCAAGTGCAGAAATCAGGCGAGGTGGTGTTCCATGTGGTGGTGGAGAGGCGAGACTTGAGGCAGAGCAGAGCGTCTTGGTTGTTGTCGGATTCATCAGCTAATGTTGTCATAGACAAAGGATGCAAAACCGATGAGACAAGGATGGCTAACACTAATGCACAAGCCATCTGGTTGATATGCAATGTGAGCAACCATGGATATTGGGCTGATTTGATTCTGGAAGAGCGGTAAATTGCCTTTTATAGAGGTCTATTGCTGGATTATAGAAGCCTTTGGCTGATTGTTCTTGGTGCATACAAGTCTAGCTTTGTGTTCAGAGCTGAAACCTACAAACGTGCCGTTTATAAACTTCTGGACCTACGGTTGGAGTTTCCTTGATGGAGTACCAGTTTGTTAGTTACTCAATACATGTCCACATTGGGTGTGTGAAATTACATGTAGTATAAACATGGACTATATCAGGTTGACTTGGATTATGCCATTTTGAGGTCACAGTTGTGCTACAGTTCCTATTAATTCCTATTGAAACATTTTCGCACCAGGAGTGTGATATTTGTAGTACATTTCAAACAACTTCTCTTCCTACTTATTGCCCCCAGTTTGGTAGATTTTGAGGGCAATGACGCGTATGAAAATCCTGTGAGAAGTTCCTGTCCAACTTCGTTAGTAGACTGAAAACTAGTGTGATCATATCAAACTTTTGCAGTTTCTCTAACTTGTGCACACTGTCTTGCCTAAATAGTTGATGGAGAAAAATGGTCACAGGCAAAGTCCTTGCGCTGCCATCAGAACAGCATTTTCCAGTCAACGCGATTGGTCTTTGAATAGATTTTTCTCTGCTACTTGTCTGTCTTATACAGTATAAATCGCTGTTAAAAGTTATTGAAACTTCTTGTCAAAGTTATCGAAATATCAGTTTTCTCTGCTTTCTTTCCAGTCAAAGTTATTGAAAGTTCTTGTCTCGTAAATATGTTTTGAACTAGTCCTGGTACAGATCCTTTATTTAGACGGAGATGAAGCATAATGCCCAACCATAGTGAGTGCAACGGCCTTCATTTTCCCTCATAATGGATTGGAGGTACCTCTTGGTTCTTCGACTTGTTACAACCGGGATCATGCTGCTCATTTTCTTGCACCCGGCATCTTCGAGTATGTGCTCTGCCTTGCGATTCTACCATGTGCAACCTGTACCTCTCTTTGATATACCAGTTTTGTTCACAGGAAATCGTGCTTTTTTATATGGCAATCTCTATCTTCTACTTATATCTGTTCATTTTGCGGGAACTACCAGGACAAATAATCTCCCTACATCTCATGATATCCTGATTAATTAGTTTGATCCCAGCAATGTTTTAATCCAAACTCATTTTCACCTGATACACTCTCATCAGCCATCAAGAATAGATCACCTTAGGTGTAATAATTGAAACCCTTTTTTGTTGCCGGTACGCTAACATGGAGTTCAATTCCATTACAAAGTATTGGATGTACTATGCTCTTCTTCAGAATTTTTCGGTCTACTTACAACAGCAAGCTAGAAATTCAGGCCATTATCGCGAATATAGGTTGTCCCGTTTATAACCACATTGTATTTGTCTCTTGCAGATACTGAACCCAATTGTCCACCTTGTACTTGCTGCAGACCATGCAGCTGTGGTCATAACTGATTGTACATCGTTCCAGCAGTCTTCTTGGGATTACTGTTCCGCAGAAAGCCGATCACGTCTCCTCTTTTTACACCATATATATGTATTACTCGGTTGCACCGTAGTAAAACAAGATACTGTTGTAACGATGGATGCTGGTCTATTGAGTATTTACCTGGCCTAAGACTCGGAGCACTATGCCATAACTTGTAACGTTGAATGCTGGTCTCTATGTAACGATCTTACTACTCCCTTCGTAAAATAATATAAGAGCATTTAGATCATTACTTTAATGATCTAAACGCTTTTATATTAATTTACAGAGGGAGACTATTCATAAGGGCATGAGCAAGGTGTTAAGCATGTACATATGCCCAAACCGGTGCCTAAGTAGTGAGATAATTTCAGTTTCTTTGTCCTCGTCTCACTTTCTTTGATGTACAGTCTTTAGTACATCAACAACAAAAGGCACACTATTTGGTAAAATATGTATTAAAATGCTCAATTAACCGAGAGAAAAATAAAATACAGAAGCTGCTTATTTTGGTGGAAGCGATTTGTAAGCTTCGAAGGAAGTTATGTACTGCTAAGATCAGTTTGCGGTTGCCGAACTGTGTTGCGTTTTGCTTATTTTATAAGGGTTAATTAGATAAATGCCACTTCAATTATGGCGATTCATAAAAATGCCACTGCAATTTCCAAACTTTGAAAAATGCCACTGCAATTTTGGCAAACTTTGAAAAATGCCACTGCAGACTTTGAAAAATGCCACTGGAAATGGCATGAAATGGCATTTTTCAAAGTTTGAAAATTGCAGTGGCATTTTTATGAATCACCATAATTGGAGTGGCATTTATCTAATTAACCCATTTAATAATGTATTTGTGAACAAATTACCCACCAAAGTATGCATAAACAAGTCAAACAATCACTAAAAAATTAGACAAAAAAGGACTGGCAAACGGGATTGTCATAATCCACCATAACGCTAAACGCATCCTGATACTTAACACTGGTTGGACTAGATGATTATAGCACTATTCTCGGGGCTAAAGAGCATCTCCAACAAGTCCCTTTCTCGTAACAAAAAGCTGGCTTAGAGTGAGTTGGACAAGAAAAAAACTGCTCCAACAGGTCCGTAAGCACGATTTTTCTTTAGGAAACACCATATAATCAGCTCAACTTCCCCTCAATTCTAGGGGAATATAGCCCTTCCCGTAAACCTTTCCTAAACATAGCACAAAAAAAAACCTTTTCTCCCGGGTGAAGTTTCACGTACCTTCGCCTGTAGCCCCCGCCGACCCTGCCGTCCGTCACGCCGCTGATCCCGATCAGCTGCCCGTGTCCGTCGTGGCCTCGTCGCCCACCTCGGCTGCCTCCACCATCGGCCATCGCCGCCAACCCGGCCCGGGCAGCCCAGCGGGCAAGCAGCTCATCCGTAGCCAACCTGCAGGGAAGGAGGGAAGCGCCATTCCCCGCCACCTCGTCATGTCGGCGAAGAAAATAGAGGAAGAGTACAAGATCATGCTCACGAGACCTGTAGGTTTTGACACCTCTCTGCTTCAATATCTTGAGTTGACAAAGGCACAAATTTTTGCAACGAAGATGGTAGGAGGTGCGGTTGCGGGGGCAAGTGCACATGGCAACATGGATGGTCACGAGAGTGGAAATTGCGATGGTAATTGAAGCAGCACAAAGGTTGTGAAGGAGCAACTCCACCTTGCTGCTACAATGTGTACAGCACAAGTGTTGAAGGAACAGTTTCGACGTGCTGCGCTAGATATCGCTCTAGAGGCGAACGTAGGCTGATAGGACAACAAGAGTTCAACCCAGAACTCCTAGGGCACAAGATCTACTCCAAAATCTTAGATAAAAACAACAAGTTCTATTATAGGTAGGGGTACATAGTCTGGTTACAAAGTAGAGGTGAGGATCTCTATTTATAGAGCTTTGGGAAGCCTTCGCATACTTCTACTTATAGCTGGAATACTCTAGAAAACATTATGTAAGTTTCACCATTCTACTCATAGCTACTCACAACTAGAAGACTCTAGAAAACAGTAGATAGGATAGAAAAGAAAAGAAAAGGAAAGAAATACTACACTAGAGTGGAAGCATCTAGAAGTAGCCAAACAGATCTGGCATCTGTTTTCTTTCTTCTCATTTAGTGTTCCTCATCATTCTCTCCTAGTTGTTTGAAACTCGCCCTCGAGTTATCTTCATAGAGCGCTTCTTCTGGATGGTAGAGAGTCAAGTCCGCAACATTGAAAGTGTTGGAGATACCCATGTCACTTGGAAGATCTATCACATAAGCATTATCATTTATCTTCCTCACGATAGAGAAGGGCCCATACCTTCCCTGCCTAAGTTTCCCTTTAACACCTAAAGGCAGCCTCTCTTTTCGGAGGTAGACCATCACCTTATCCCTGACTTGGAATGATTTTGGCCTCTTTTTGCAATCAGCAAGTTGTTTATATTTTTGATTATGTGCTTCCAAAGCGTCGCGAATCTCTTCAAATAACTCGGTGTAATTATCAGCAAAGGACAATGCTGATTTTGAGTTTCCCCTTGATGGCAGCTCCACCAGGTCCACCACATGTGTTGGAACTTTAGTGTAGACAATGGAAAAAGGGCCCCTTCCTGTGGATCTATTATTGGAGTTATTGTAGGAGAACTCTGCAAGAGATAAAGCCAAATTCCATTGCCCCTTTCTTTCTCCACAAATGCAAGGAGAACTCTGCAAGAGATAAAGCCAAATCCCATTGCCCCTTTCTTTCTCCACAAATGCAACATATCAGATTTCCCAAAAACTTGTTCACCACTTCCGTTTGTCCATCTGTTTGTGGATGAGCAGTGCTAGAAAATTTCAATTCAGTGTTGAATTGCTTCCACAAAGTGAGCCAAAATGCAGCAAGAAACTTGCTATCACGATCTGAGACGATGGACCTTGGAACTCCATGAAGTCTAACCACTTCTCGAAAGAATAGGTTTGCCACATGATGAGCATCCGTTGTCTTGCGGCATGGAATGAAATGAGCCATCTTAGAGAATCTGTCCACGACCACAAACACAACATTACTCTCTCGTCTTGTTCTTGGGAAGCCCAAGACGAAGTCCATAGAGATGTCCTCCCATGGAGCGACAGGAACAGGCAAAGGCATGTATAACCTTGTGTTCTGGACTTGGCCTTTGTAGGTTTGACACATAGGGCATCGCTGAACAAACTTTCCAGCATCTCTCTTTAGTTGTGGCCAAAAGTAGCGAGCTTCCAGGCTAGCGACAGTCTTGTCCCGTCCAACATGGCCACTAAGATCACTTGAATGGAGCTCTCTAACCAGCTTGTCACGTAGAGAACTTCTTGGAATGCACAAACGATCATTTTTGAAGAGATGTCCATCTTGCATCAAATAGTCATCACCTAATGGTTGGCCCCTTGCATGCTTTACCCAAACATGGCCAAAGTCTTCGCCACCCTCATACAACTCCTTTATTTGATCCATGCCCGGAAGTTCGGCTTCAAAAGAAGTCAAGAGGCATGCACGACGACTCAAAGCATCAGCCACTCTGTTAGTTATTCCAGATTTATGCATGATGAGATAGTTAAACCTCTCTAGATATGCTGCCCATCTTGCTAGCATGCGGTCAACATGCTTTTGATTTCTAAAATGCTTCAAGGATTGATGGTCGCTATAAACAATGAACTCTTTAGGCAGCAAATAGACTTCCCAAGTTTTCAACGCTCTGAAAACGGCGTATAATTCTTGCTGATAGGTACTCCATTTCTGTCTAGCTTCACTTAACTTCTCACTAAAGAAAGCAATGGGCTTCCTTTCTTGAGATAGGACAACTCCAATGCCTACTCCACTTGCATCACACTCCAACTCAAAAGTCTTGTTGAAATCAGGTAGTACTAAGACAGGAGCTTGTGATAGCTTTTGTTTAATCTCATTGAAACTAGCTTCAGCTGCTTCTGTCGATTGGAACTTTCCTTTCTTCAAACACTCGGTAATTGGTGCCATGATAGTGCTGAAATTCTTCACAAATCGCCTATAAAAAGTTGCAAGGCCATGAAAGCTGCTTACCTCAGAAATGGTCTTAGGAGTTGGCAATTCTCGGATTTCTTCAACCTTAGAATCATCAACACGAATGTCGTCACATGTTAGGACGAATCCTAGGAAAAGAAGTTGTGTTTGCAGGAAAACACATTTCTTCAAGTTGACGTAGAGCTCATTTCCCCTTAGTACTTCTAGCACCCTTCCGAATGTGATCAAAGTGTTCATCCTCATCCTTGCTATGGATCAAGATGTCATCGAAATAGACCACAACAAAGTGGGATAAGAAGGGTCTAAGGACTTGATTCATTAAGTGCATAAAGGTACTTGGTGCATTTGAGAGTCCAAATGGCATGACTAGCCATTCAAACAACCCTTCCTTTGTCTTGAAGGCGGTTTTCCATTCATCCCAGGGTCTTATATGGTTTTGATGATGTCCACTTCTCAAATCTAGCTTTGTGAACACTCTTGCTCCACTAAGCTGATCCAACATTGTTAGGGAACGTAGTAATTTCAAAAATTTCCTACGCACACGCAAGATCATGGTGATGCATAGCAACGAGAGGGGAGAGTGTGATCTACGTACCCTTGTAGACCGACAGCGGAAGCGTTAGCACAACGCGGTTGATGTAGTCGTACATCTTCACGGCCCGACCGATCAAGCACCGAAACTACAGCACCTCCGAGTTCTAGCACACGTTCAGCTCGATGACGATCCCCGGACTCCGATCCAGCAAAGTGTCGGGGAAGAGTTCTGTCAGCACGACGGCGTGGTGACGATCTTGATGTACTACCGTCGTAGGGCTTCGTCTAAGCACCGCTACAATATTATCGAGGACTATGGTGGCAGGGGGCACCGCACACGGCTAAGAATATGATCACGTGGATCAACTTGTGTGTCTATGGGGTGCCCCCTGCCCCCGTATATAAAGGAGCAAGGGGGAGGCCGGCCGGCCCTTGTGGGGGCGCCAAGGAGGAGTAGGATTCCTACTCCTAGTTGGAGTAGGTTTCCACCTTTCCTAGTCCAACTAGGAGAAGGGGGGAAAGGGGGGAAGAGGGGAAGGAAGGGAGAGAGGGGCTGCGCCCCAAACCCCTTGTCCAATTCGGACTGGGCTTGGGAGGGGCGCGCGCCACCTCCTGGTCCTTCCCACTAAGGCCCATTAAGGCCCATTGCTTCTTCCTCGTATTCCCGTAACTCCCCGGTACCTCCGAAAATATCCGAACCACTCGGAACCTTTCCGATGTCCGAATATAGTCGTCCAATATATCGATCTTTACGTCTCGACCATTTCGAGACTCCTCGTCATGTCCCCGATCTCATCCAGGACTCCGAACTCCTTCGGTACATCAAAACTCATAAACTCATAATATAACTGTCATCGAAACCTTAAGCGTGCGGACCCTACGGGTTCGAGAACAATGTAGACATGACCGAGACACGTCTCCGGTCAATAACCAATAGCGGAACCTGGATGCTCATATTGGCTCCTACATATTCTACGAAGATCTTTATCGGTCAGACCGCATAACAACATACGTTGTTCCCTTTGTCATCGGTATGTTACTTGCCCGAGATTCGATCGTCGGTATCTCAATACCTAGTTCAATCTCTTTAGCGGCAAGTCTCTTTACTCGTTCGGTAATACATCATCTCGCAACTAACTCATTAGTTATAATGCTTGCAAGGCTTAAGTGATGTGCATCACCGAGAGGGCCTAGAGATACCTCTCCGACAATCGGAGTGACAAATCCTAATCTCGAAATACGCCAACCCAACATGTACCTTTGGAGACACCTGTAGAGCCCTTTATAATCACCCAGTTATGTTGTGACGTTTGGTAGCACACAAAGTGTTCCTCCGGCAAACGGGAGTTGCATAATCTCATAGTTATAGGAACATGTATAAGTCATGAGGAAACCAATAGCAACATACTAAATGATCGGGTGCTAAGCTAATGGAATGGGTCATGTCAATCAAATCATTCAAATAATGATGTGATCCCGTTAATCAAATGACAACTCTTTGTCCATGGTTAGGAAACATAACCATCTTTGATTAACGAGCTAGTCAAGTAGAGGCATACTAGTGACACTCTGTTTGTCTATGTATTCACACATGTATTATGTTTCCGGTTAATACAATTCTAGCATGAATAATAAACATTTATCATGAAATAAGGAAATAAATAATAACTTTATTATTGCCTCTAGGGCATATTTCCTTCAGTCTCCCACTTGCACTAGAGTCAATAATCTAGATCACATCACCATGTGATTAACATCGATAGTTCACATCATCATGCGATTAACACCCATAGTTCACATCGCCATGTGACCAACACCCAAAGGGTTTACTAGATTCAGTAATCTAGTTCACATCACTTATGTGATTAACACCCAAAGAGTACTTAGGTGTGATCATGTTTTGCTTGTGAGAGAAGTTTAGTCAACGGGTCTGCCATATTCAGATCCGTATGTATTTTGCAAATTTCTATATCAACGATGCTCTGCATGGAGCTACTCTTAGCTAATTGCTCCCACTTTCAATACATATCCAGATTGAGACTTGGAGTCATCTAGATCAGTGTCAAAATTTGCATCGACGTAACCCTTTACGACGAACCCTTTTTGTCATGTCCGTAATTGAGAAACATATCCTTATTCCACTAAGGATAATTTTGATCGCTGTCCAGTGATCTACTCCTAGATCACTATTGTACTCCCTTGCCAAAATCAGTGTAGGGTATACAATAGATCTGGTACACAGCATGGCATACTTTATAGAACCTATGGCCAAGGCATAGGGAATGACTTTCATTCTCTTTCTATCTTCTATCGTGGTCGTGTTTTGAGTCTTACTCAATTTCACACCTTGTAACACAGGCAAGAACTCTTTCTTTGACTATTCCATTTTGAACTACTTCAAAATCTTGTCAAGGTATGTACTCATTGAAAAAACTTATCAAGCGTTTTGATCTATCTCTATAGATCTTGATGCTCAATATGTAAGTAGCTTCACCAAGGTCTTTCTTTGAAAAACTCCTTTCAAATACTCCTTTATGCTTTGCAGAATAATTCTACATTATTTCCGATCAACAATATGTCATTCACATATACTTATCAGAAATGCTGTAGTGCTCCCACTCACTTTCTTGTAAATACAGGCTTCACCGCAAGTCTGTATAAAACTATATGCTTTGATCAACTTATCAAAGCGTATATTCCAACTCCGAGATGCTTGCACCAGTCCATAGATGGATCGCTGGAGCTTGCATATTTTGTTAGCACCTTTAGGATTGACAAAACCTTCTGGTTGCATCATATACAACTCTTCTTTAAATCCATTAAGGAATGTAGTTTTGTTTATCCATTTGCCAGATTTCATAAAAATGCGGCAATTGCTAACATGATTTGGACAGACTTAAGCATCGCTACGAGTGAGAAAATGTCATCGTAATCAACACCTTGAACTTTGTCAAAAACTTTTTTCGACAAGTCTAGCTTTGTAGATAGTAACAATACTATCAGCGTCCGTCTTCCTCTTGAAGATCCATTTATTTCCATGGCTTGCCGATCATCGGGCAAATCCATCAAAGTCCATACTTTGTTCTCATACATGGATCATATCTCAGATTTCATGGCCTCAAACCATTTCGCGGAATCTGGGCTCATCATCGCTTCCTCATAGTTCGCAAGTTCGTCATGGTATAGTAACATGACTTCAAGAACAGGATTACCGTACCACTCTGGTGCGGATCTCACTCTGGTTTACCTATGAGATTCGGTAGTAACTTGATCTGAAGTTACATGATCATCATCATTAGCTTCCTCACTAATTGGTGTAGTAGTCACAAGAACAGATTTCTGTGATGACTACTTTCCAATAAGGGAGCAGGTACAGTTACCTCATCAAGTTCTACTTTCCTCCCACTCACTTTTTTCAAGAGAAACTCCTTCTCTAGAAAGGATCCATTCTTAGCAACGAATGTCTTGCCTTCGGATCTGTGATAGAAGGTGTACCCAACATTTTCTTTTGGGTATCCTATGAAGATGCACTTCTCCGATTTGGGTTTGAGCTTATCAGGTTGAAACTTTTTCACATAAGCATTGCAACCTCAAACTTTAAGAAATGACAGCTTAGGTTTCTTGCCAAACCATTGTTCATACGGTGTCGTCTCAACGGATTTAGATGGTGCCCTATTTAATGTGAATGCAGCTGTCTCTAATGCATAACCCCAAAACGGTAGTGGTAGATCGGTAAGAAACATCATAGATTGTACTATATCCAATAAAGTACGGTTATGACATTCGGACACATCATTATGCTGTGGTGTTCCAGGTGGCGTGAGTAGTGAAACTATTTCACATTGTTTTTAACTGAAGGCCAAACTCGTAACTCAAATATTTTACTTCTGCGATCATATCGTAGAAACTTTTATTTTTGTTACGATGATTCTCCACTTCACTCTGAAATTCTTTGAACTTTTCAAATGTTTCAAACTTGTGTTTCATCAAGTAGATATACTCATATCTGCTCAAATCATCTGTGAAGATCAGAAAATAATGATACCTGCCACGAGCCTCAATATTCATCGGACCACATACATCAGTATGTATGATTTCCAACAAGTCAGTTGCTCACTCCATTGTTCCGGAGAACGGAGTCTTAGTCATCTTGCCCATGAGGCATGGTTCGCAAGCATCAACTGATTCATAATCGAGTGATTCCAAAAGCCCGTCAGCATGGAGTTTCTTCATGTACTTTACACCAATATGACCTAAACGGCAGTGCCACAAATAAGTTGCACTATCATTATTAACTTTGCATCTTTTGGCTTCAATATCATGAATATGTGTATCACTACGATCGAGATCCAACGAACCATTTTCATTGGGTGTGTAACCATATAAGGTTTTATTCATGTAAACAGAACAACAATTTATTCTCTTACTTAAATGAATAACCGTATTGCAATAAACATGATCAAATCATATTTATGCTCAACGCAAACATCAAATAACACTTATTTAGGTTCAACACTAATCCCGAAAGTATAGGGAGTGTGCGATGATGATCATATCAATCTTGGAACCACTTCCAACACACATCATCACTTCACCCTTAACTAGTCTCTGTTCATTCTGCAACTCCCGTTTCGAGTTACTACTCTTAGCAACTGAACTAGTATCAAATACTGAGGGGTTGCTATAAACACTAGTAAAGTACACATCAATAACATGTATATCAAATATACTTATGTTCACTTTGCCATCCTTCTTATCCGCCAATCACTTGGGGCAGTTCCGCTTCCAGTGACCAGTCCCTTTGCAGTAGAAGTACTTAGTCTCAGGCTTAGGACCAGACTTGGGCTTCTTCACTTGAGCAGCAACTTGCTTGTTGTTTTTCTTGAAGTTCCCCTTTTTCCCTTTGCCCTTTTCTTGAAACTAGTGATTTTGTCATCAACACTTGATGCTCTTTCTTGATTTCTACCTTCATCGATTTCATCATCA